>NW_026558318.1:1393266-1449925 GCF_026930045.1 Uloborus diversus | reverse complement strand
GGTGATTGTGACTCCATGAAAAAATGAATGAACTATTTTTTCCAAGAAGAAAAAGTGTTTTGATGGGCATATATTTTCACATTATGTGTATGTACACATTATATTATACAAATACAAATACAAATGTGACGACCAGCAACAGGCTCTGGGCCCAGCTAGGCTGGTCCTAGTCAATTAATGAGTCCCCAATGAAGATCAATGGCCCTCTTAAAGCTATCCACTCCCTTGCTCATTACCGCCTCTTCCGGTAAGCTATTCCAAGTGCCCACGACCCTGCTAAAGTAGTAGTTTTTCCTGATTTCCAAGTTAGCCTGAGATTTAAATAGCTTAAAACAATGACCCCTTGTCCTGCTTTCCCCGCAAAAATTTAATCCATTTACATCTTTCATTTTGATAAATTTAAATAACTGAATCATGTCCCCTCTGACTCTCCTTTGCTCCAGGCTATACATGTTAAGCCTATTAAGTCTGGTATCATAATCTAAATCTGAGAGTCCCCTTACTAATTTAGTTACCCTTCTTTGAACCCTTTCCAATACAAAAATATCTTTCTTCAGATAAGGCGACCAAAACTGAACAGCATACTCCAAATGAGGTCTTACTAAACTCCTATATAAAGGCAGAAGAACTTTCTTAGATTTGTTTGAAATAGATCTATTGATGAACCCATATTATGTATATAAATAGTTTATATACATAGTTATTTGTCGGGTCTAAAACTTGAAGTTTTAATTGGACTTAATACGTCCATGTGCATGGTGGGAATTAAATTATTTTAATTTTTCTCATTTCTTAAAATTTTTCAAAGAATGTTTTATTTTACTCCTTTGTATCTGAATCCTTAACCATTAATTACATTCATTTACTAATACATTAAAGCAGAATACACCAGCATTTTTTAATGGCTCTTAGTTTCTTTTATGAGTATTTGTAGAAGAATGTTGCAATAATGCCTTCACACCATCATTAGCATATGTAAAGGGCTTGTTGCAAGAAACACAAAAACAAAATCCAGCCCTATCAATTTTTTTATACCATATTTCCATCTTTTCATTGTAGGAATCCACTCTGTTTAACCATTCCCAATTAAACTGCATCGATGGAGTCAATATCTTCAGATGTATCCAGATACCTCATTTTTTAAACGAGAACATGCAAAGTTCAAATGAATAAATTTATCTAACAAAATAAGTAGCGAAATGAAAAGTAAGAGTTAACTAGTAAAATTTAATTAAATGAACTAATTTATATTTATGAGGAGCATATTAATAATGATAAAGTATAATTAGAATTAGTTCAATAACAACAGAACGCACGCAGATAAAAATCATAAACCAGAATATAAAATAAAGAAAATATTTGCATATGATAAATTCCTCCAACTGCCATAAAGAACAAAGACAGAAGTCGAAGCTCTTATCACTTTTCTCTTCCAACCTTCCCCAAAAGAAAATAAAACTGGCCACCTATTTCACCTCTTCCCAGTTTGACCTTGAAGTATACGTGTGAAGGCATCATCCGAAAAGTACCATTTCTTTTGCAGAAAAAAAAAGGAAAAATGTTACGAGGAATTCTGATGAATCTTTTTCTTTTAGATACACGCGCCACAAGTTAGAACAGCAGGGGAGGAAAATTGTTTACTGCAACCCTTCCGGCAAGGGAAAAATAATCTATCAAGTAATCCTCCTTCCTCTTCTTATCTAGTCTTTATTCCATCCCCCACCCCAGCTGTTCTTCGATAATTACCATAGAGTTTACAAAACATGACCGTAGCTAACACTGTATACCAAACAAAACGTCTTCAATTTGGACTTTTGGCGTTTCATTAAGCATCACCCTAAAAGTTACAAAAGTGGGTTTTTCTGAAAATATAGAAGTTCCGGTATTTTCGAAGATGAAGATACCGGAATTCAAAATGAAAATACTGGAACACAATCACCCCTGTTAGATTCCGCCCACTACAGATCTACGTTGCTATTTTCCAATCCTGACGAAAATACCTCTTTAGCTTTGCCTAAGTGCGACAAAATCAGTGCTTCTGAAATTGGGCACAAACCTGAAACTTTCAACGTTGTACACTTCAAATTTAATCCAGAACCATATACTGTTATGATCACTATCTGCAATATGTTCCCCTACACACAACCCCTGAACAGAGCTTCCTACGTCACAGAAAACTAGATCCAAAATCTCATCCAAAAAATACAGAGAAGCAATTGACAAAAAAAGTCTGCTTGGGGTCAAAAGGACCCTTTTTATAATTCTAGTGATAAGATATCAGATCAATAATTCATTGCAATAACTCGCCTGTTAAATTATTTGAGAAGTACACATAACTTTTACTTACAAAAATCGTTCAGGTGTATGGTTGAATACTAAACAATACGAGGTCTTGGCGCTACCAAAATAGAGGGTCCTAGGGATTAAATACAAAATTAGTGAAGAAAAAGACAAATACAAGCAATGAATTCTTAGTTAAATGAACAAAAATTACAAACAGAGAAAAATCATAAACAAATTTGCAAGTAGGGGAATATGGGGCAAGTGAGATAGTTAAGATGGCTGAGCTTTGTCAAAATGAACAAATCGGAAATTTGTTTTGAAAATGACAGTACATAAAGAAAGAACATTTCATAATAAAACTTGCCCTAATCTACAGAGTGGCGACAGGAACTGTGAAAAAAAGTTCCCTGACTTTTCCCTGATTTCCCTGATTAAGTTCACCAAATTTCCCTGATTTACGTTACCAATGATAATGGTTTTCTTTCTTTGCTCTACTTGGAATCCATTGTATGTTTGTATAAAATGCAGTATTTTAAACGTTTTAAGTTGTTGAATAAAGATATATTTTTAAAAGATACTACTTTTTTAATAAAATTGTTTAAAAAAAACATATTAATTCAAATTTTTTGGGGGGGAAAACCTACAAAATAGTATATTAAATTTTTCTATATGGAAAGAATATAGAAAATTAAAATAAAAAAAACTTTACTTCCAGAAACCACTTAGCATAAGAATTTTAAGAAGAATAGAAGTAATGTAGTTATTCTTATATAACTAACTGACATATTTATGCAAAAAAGATGAAACCATTCGACATCCATTCATAGGGAGCTTTTCTCTAATCAAGAATATAGGTTTTAATAAATGAATACAGCATTTGATAAAATAAAAAAAATAAAGATATTTACTTAAGTAAACAAGTTAACTCTATTTCAAATGATTTCAGTATGTAGCGAAAAAAAATCTTAGATTGCTTTTGTAACAAACAACTTTGAAATGATAGGAAAAAAAAGAAAAAAAGCAATTAGGTAATTTCAAAACATATAAAAGAAGAATACAACTAGGTTATAAAATAAAAGTATCATTTAAGACTGAAGAAAAGAAAACCTTTATGATCTGTGGTGACTGCAAATAGTATAACGGCAAAAAAAAAAGTTTTTTTGATTGAAAGTTTAATTTTAGCAATTAAATTAAAAACACGAAGCAATAACTTTTAAGCTTTTGTAGTATTAATTCAAAAACCAAAGATTTCTTCTTGAAATTGCGATTACAGTATGCTAATTACTTCGAGAGACAATGGAATAAAGGCAAAGGAACTAAGGCATTAATGAAGGCTTCCTCTTTGCCAGGAGGGTTGTTTATTTTACGTAGCATTGAAAGCGTGAAAGGAAATTTCAAGCTAGGTAAAATAAACAACCTAACAGACACAGAAGCAATCTTAGGAAGTTCATCCTGTGGTTAATAAGTAAGATTCAATATTTTGACGTCGAGGAAAAAAGATGCGCAAATATGTGGCAGTGTATAATTGCACCTCATTAATTTTACTCTTTTTTTTTTGAACAGATAATTGGCGGAAAATGCATAGGGAATTAGAGAACTTAATTTTGTAAAGCAAAAAAAAAATTTTTTTCTTGATAAAATCAATTTTCCCTGATTTTTTTTTATTTTTTCAAAATTCCCTGATATTTCCCTGACTTTTCCCTGATTAATAAACTTCCCTGATTTTTCCCTGATCTGTCGCCACCCTGATCTAGTAATTTTATTTTTGGCAGTCAATTTGTATCTTCAAATTTTCTGTCTCAAAATTTTCACCTATTCTTTTTTTTTCATGGTGCAAAGGGGAAAATAAAATATTTTTTAAATGAAATCCTTCCAATTCAATTACAAAAAATATTTTTGATTAAATTGAATCCGTAGATAGCAGGTGGAATGAATAAATGAAATGACGATAAAACAGTAAATGAATAATTTAATGAACTTATATATGAAGAAAAATAAATAAGAGAGTAAAAGAATGAATGAATATGAAAATAAATGAATAAATGAAAAAATAAGTGAATTAATAAATGAAGGAATGTAAATGAATCAAAAAATTAAAGAATACTTTAGTGTTTTAGCAAATGATTGAATGAATAAAACACACGTTAAGTTGTCACTCGAGAGACCAAAGTTTTAGACCACGTGGGCGGAGTGACCGCTTATGTGTAGTGTAAAAAGCCTTACATATCACTGAAATACAGTTGGCTCTCTGTTTAACGACGCTCTATTTAAGGACTTTCTCTATTTAACGACGGCTTTTCACGGTTCCAGATGGTCCACTATAGTGTTAAAAGCATTCTATTTAAGAACGCTTTCTACTTAAGGACGATTTTTTGTGGTCCCTTGAAAGTCGTTAAACAGAGAGCCAACTGTACTTTCATGAATAGCTGTAGAAATCAGTGAAAAAAACAATAGCTTATGAAGTCAATGTTAATATATTACTTTAAAAGGAATAAAAAAAGGGAAAAATAAACACATTCTACTTCCCATGTTCTATTTTTTCTTACTTATACATTACAAAAAATTAATAACAGCTTCCTCCAGCTCAACAAACTTTCTCTAGCTGTTAGATTTTGTTTGTTTTGCAGGGTGGATTTTGATTCATATCATCGACACTAAGCAGAGTCACAGCAAGAAGTATGCTTTCAATGACCAGAAACATGGAGCAAAATTTTAAGCAAAAATGTTTATCACACAGCATTTCACCAAGTCCGACGCTATTTTCTAAGATCCAACAAAAAAAAGAAAATTTTAGAAAACACTTTTTGAGTGACTAGTTAATCAGGGTAAAATTAAATTTGGTGACCAGTAGACGAATATCATTTTACATTACTGTGGTTGTTGGGACCAAAGGAAAATGACGAATTAAACGGAACAACCACTTATCCACTTGACTACTTAGTGAAGTGTTGTATTTCACTTTGCCCCTAAAGTACTTGACTAATTGTACAAAATATTTAAAAAACAAATAAGTTATTTATCAATTAAATAAATACTGTACCGAATATTGTAAGGTCTCCATTAATATTTAAAATGTTAATAACAAGAACTTTATCATTTTATAATATCAAAAATAATTTTTTGTCTTGCAACAAAATATTACAATATGAGTACATAGCTATCAATATTTGAAAACTGCCTGTATTATCAAATGCTTCAACCTTCGGTGGTATTTTTTTCCAGACTGGAATGGATTACATGTGCTACTACATAGTGAAAAGGTGGTGCTAAAACAAAGGTAAATTTTTCTACATTTAACTATTTCACTCTGCCCCACATTCTCATACTTACTTCAAAGCTACATCTTAATCAGCGCAACAAAAGCAAAATCATGAGTGAGAATACAGGACATGGGGCAAAAAAAAAAAAAAAGGTGAACAGAAGACGTGTTAGAAATTAACCACAGGGCCCAATTTCCTAATAGGCAGAGTAGGCAGCTGCCTAGGGCGGCAAAATTTTCAGGGGTGGCAAATTTTGCTTTAACCACACTTTTTTTTTCTTTTTAATTATTACTCTTGAAGTGTGCTACTAGCATTCTTCCATTTTCCATAGCGTCCTTCCACAGCCATTTTCCTTTTCTTGTAATTTAATAATGTTTACTTTCACTCATCTTATGAAAATGAATCATTTTTCATGCATGATAAAAGATTCGTGTAAAACAATAAGTTTGAAGACAAAAACCGGTGTCGATTGAAGAAAAGCAAGCGTCATTGTGTTTGACCAGAAGCTGCAACAAGATTGGAGTTCAATTAAGATTTTTAGTGGCATGGTAAAGTTTGTTCATTTTTGGTTTCTTCAGTGATTGGTGTGTATTTTCTCTTATACATTATTACTATTTAAAAACTATACTGTTAATAGTACTAAGTCTTAGGGCTCGACCGATGGCAATTTTTGGCCGATGGGCCGATGCCGATTGTTGGAGGATTGTTCAAAGAGGGCCGATGGCAGATGGCCGATTGTTTTCCTCCAAATGGCCGATTGCCAATGGCTGATGCCGTTGGCAAAAAAAAAATCAAACAGAAATGAATTGATAAGATTGTCAGGGATTTAAAGGATCATTGATTCATTTCACTTTACTTCCTTTCTACGAATAAGGAATTGTAATCACAAAAAAAAAAAATTAGATTTTGACCTAAATTTCTATTTTACGTTCATCCAATTTATACTTCACAAGTTTTTTCGGCACATCTGTACATGCACATGCACATATAGATGACCAAAATATCCATTTTGAACGCCTCCTCAGTTAATTATCGCAAATTCTCTTGTGATGTCTTCATGCACGTAAATTTGCGTCGCTCAAAAACGTTATGAAATAGTACGTTGAAAACTCATACGTATGTAGTACAGACCCCGAAAAGGTTTTTTTGGGGGGGAAAGTAGGAAACAAGGAATCAAAAATGAAAAAAGTAGGAAAAAAATCACTTGAAAAAGGAGTAAAAAATAGGAAGAGATAGGACTACACACATATCAAGAGGAAACAAATTTAGCGTAAAATTTTATTTCTAATGTAAAATAAACTAACAGTATTTTTGATTTAAAACCGTCCCAAAAAAAAAAAAAAACAGTTCTTTTCAAGTATTCAAGGGATTTAATGAAATACCAAGTTGCAGAAACAAAACGAAAGAACGAAGCTGACAATCATCAGTATTAAAAATAAACTAGTGGGAACAAAGATATTAATTACAAAAATATGAAAATAAAATTCAAACAAAGAAACACCCTTAAGCAATACAGTAATAAAATTTTTAAGTGTGAAAGAGTAAAATGCAATGTAATGATAGCAAATAATAATAATAATAATAATAAAATAAAACTCATATTTTGGTGCAATAAAACAATTTTTGTTAAAGATTTGTTTTGTCAAAAACGAAAACATTCCTTCGAGAGCATCCATTAATCATTTAAAAATACCAACACTTTCAGCTCCTATTGTCATAAACTATGATACAAAAAGCAAAGTAAATATTAAATTAGTTTTAGTTAAAAATAAACAGCAGTTACCACCAACGCCTCGGAAGAGTTTCTGAATCTGCTTCAGCACTTCCGAAGAAAAAATTCAAAAGTCCCTTTGATTTCCGAACTATGTCACCATTCAAAACGTCTTTAATCAATTTCTTACATTAATGCTCTAAATTCTTCCTAAACAATAGATAAAGCTTGAAAAAAAAATCTCTAATTTTATGAATGGTGTTAGTTTTAATCAACTAAGAAGTACGTGAAATACACCGCCAGCTTAGTCATTTAAAGCCGAAGACTGCAGTTTCGTGCAGTGGCGTAGCTAGACCCGACTTTCGGGGGGGGGGGGGGTTACTTCTTTTTTATATATATATATATATATATATATATATATATAATATATATATATATATAATATATATATATATATATATATATATATATATATATATATATATATATATATATATATGTATGTATAATCGCTTGGAATTTTTTCCTTTTCTTCCTTTTTTTTCTTTCTCTTCTCTCTTCTTTTTCTCTTTTTTTTTTGAGACTAACTTTTCGGGGGGGGGGGTTTTGTCCCCCAAAACCCCCCCTTAGCTACGCCCCTGCGTGCTTATTACAGGGGTGATTGTGAGTTCATCAAAAAATACCTGAAAGTTTCAACGCGAGAAGGGGGGGGGGGGAGGTAATCTTTGGCCCCTATTACTTAAGTGCACCTTTGCCATAGTTTTAAATAGTTCTGAGTCAAAGTATTGCGTGCACATTTAATTAAATTTTTAATGGATTACAAAGTTACTTTTGAGCTGGTGTTATACAAATTATCTTGACATTTGTCCATCTTAAGGGATAGTTGTCCATCTTCAGGCTGTTGCAGGTATATTTGATGAGTATTATATAATTTAAAATAAATTGCGAAGGTAGGGAGATAAAAGCATAACGAAAAAAGAACATAATTCCGGTATTTTCAGACATGAAAATACCGGAAATAGGTCCGAAAATACCGGAAATTCGGTAAAATACTGGACCACAATCACCCCTGTTATTAGCACTCATCAGCCCGGCATAGGGAAGTGACTGAGCTGGAGATGGAAAACCTCTTAAGGAAGCCAAGAGTGCGAAACAAACTGGTAGCTAATATAGAATTAGCAGACCAGACGAGTGACCGAAGCAATGGTTCGGTTCGACTCGAAGATTGAACGCAAGGCAAGGTATATTCAGTAAATTACCGCCCATTAGCCAGGGATAAAGCAGAAATACGTGAAATACACCACCAGCTCAGTCATTTCCATTCGAGGACTGCAGTTTCGTGCTTATTAGCACTCATCAGCCCGGCATAGGGGAGTGACTGAGCTGGAGATGGAAAACCTCTTAAGGAAGCCAAGAGTGCGAAACAAACTGGTAGCTAATATAGAATTAGCAGACCAGACGAGTGACCGAAGCAATGGTTCGGTTCAACTCGAAGATTGAACGCAAGGCAAGGTATATTCAGTAAATTACAGCCCATTAGCCAGGGATAAAGCAGAAATACGTGAAATACACCGCCAGCTCAGTCATTTCCAGCCGAGGACTGCAGTTTCGTGCTTATTAGCACTCATCAGCCCGGCATAGGGGAGTGACTGAGCTGGAGATGGAAAACCTCTTAAGGAAGCCAAGAGTGCGAAACAAACTGGTAGCTAATATAGAATTAGCAGACCAGACGAGTGACCGAAGCAGTGGTTCGGTTCAACTCGAAGATTGAACGCAAGGCAAGGTATATTCAGTAAATTACAGCCCATTAGCCAGGGCTAAAGCAGAAATACGTGAAATACACCGCCAGCTCAGTCATTTCCAGCCGAGGACTGCAGTTTCGTGCTTATTAGCACTCATCAGCCCGGCATAGGGGAGTGACTGAGCTGGAGATGGAAAACCTCTTAAGGAAGCCAAGAGTGCGAAACAAACTGGTAGCTAATATAGAATTAGCAGACCAGACGAGTGACCGAAGCAGTGGTTCGGTTCAACTCGAAGATTGAACGCAAGGCAAGGTATATTCAGTAAATTACCGCCCATTAGCCAGGGCTAAAGCAGAAATACATGAAATACACCGCCAGCTCAGTCATTTCCAGCCGAGGACTGCAGTTTCGTCTTATTAGCACTCATGAGTGCTAATAAGCACGACAACACAACTGGAATGTACGCACACCCCACATGCGAAAAGTTATCCTTCTACAGCTTACCATTTTTGAGTTATAACTTATGAGAGATACATACGTACATCCAGCTGCAAGAAACAACGCAATAATTAACTTGTTTGGTACCTGAATGCAATATTAAAAACTCTTTCAGGGGTGACTAAAATGGAAATTCATACTGAAATTTAATTAAACAATTTTATATAAAAACAATAACTCCCTTTACTTGGTATAAAAAAGTGAAACCGCAAAAGTCCTTTTTTTTTTCAAAAACATCGGCCAATTCCATCGGCTTTTCGATGTTTTTAAAGGCCGATGGACCGATGTTTCCTGCAAGTTAGCATCGGCTGCCGATGCCGATGGCTAAATTGTTGAACCATCAGCGCCGATGCATTGGTCGAGTCCAAAAAGGATGACCAAAAAGGAGTCTTCAAAAAGTTTTTAAAAACTGATGCATATTTTTCAAATGGGCAGTTTTCAAAAGCCGAATCTTTGGACTTTTTGGAACGGAATTCAGTAACAGTTTACAAGTAAAATACCATCACGTAATAATGGTAAGTAACGTACCATAAGTAAACTTAACAACACAGAGAAAATTATTTAAATTGTTGATTCATAGATGAAAACAATTCTCAATTTGCCGAATGATAAAATACGAACACGCACAAATATCATGCATTCATAACATCCAACTGGAAGGAATGTTAAGCATCATTAAAAAACAATTTTAAAAATTTTTAAAAAGAAAAAAATCTCAATGTTTGCAATTTTGTCTCCAAATTTTTCAACGAAGGAACTTTTTGGAAGGTCACAGTGACCTCCCATCAGGGCACCCCTGAATATAAAATGCCATCTTTTTCTAAAAAGTTTGATGGTTTAAAGTAAGGGAACACTTTTTTTTTGGCGTTTTTTTAATCACTGAAATGTTGTATCTTTTTTTTTTTTTTTTGAGGGGGGGGGTAGAACTAGGGGCAGCGTGAAGCTGAATTCGGCTTTGATTAACCCAAGAGAACAGAAGACACATTGTGAAAACAAATAAGATACTATGGAACAGAAAAAGTAGGAGAAAGGAATGGATTGCTGAAAAAAATTAACAAAGGGCTTTCAGACATCAAGAAAAGAAATTGAGCACTAGAAAAACCATTATTAACAAGAATGAATTTTTCCTAACATAAGAGTAGCAAAAATCAAGGTGATGGATCAAAGAGCATTTACTGTTAATTCTAGCAGGAAAAAAACTTAAAACAATGATCTGAAATTTAACTCTGCTGAGCAATCAAAGGGTAAGTAATTTAGCCATGTTTTACCTAATTTTCATGCTCATTCAAATGCATCTGCATAAGAAACACCAAAGTTAGAATTTATACTGTAACTACCTCAGCTCCAGTGACAATCAATAAGATGCTTGAAATTAGTTAACTTGATCTAATTAAACTTTTAGATAAAAATACAAAATTATTGAAAAGTGGCTTTTAAAACAGACATTGCCAGAAGGAAAATACTTAATTAGGGTGATTCGCCAATAGTTGACATTTAATGGAAATTTTTACAAGTTCTATATAAATTCACAGGAAAAAAAAATTAAAATTTTTCTATGTGTCTATAAAACTATCAGGATCAACAGTTACTAATCTTTTTTAAAATTTTACTCACTATGTTTCAAGTCATTTCGAATAGTAGTTAAAAAAGGAGGTTTTGCCAGTAATTGAAAAGCATCTGCCAGTAGTTGACCACTTCGTAAATTCAAATCTGATATCTATACTATTAAAAACGGTTCAGATTCACGCCTGCACGCAGGGCCGTATCCAGAGGGGGGGCCTGACGAGCCCGGCCCCCCCCCCCGAAACCCGAAATGTTTTGTACCGTAAAACAGAAGAAGGTTTTTTTTTTTTTAATTCCTAATGTCAGAAAAGGAGAATAACAAAGTTTTTTTAATTCTTAATTTTGCTACTATTCAAGATTTATAATATTTTGAAGAAATACAGAAAAAGCAATTCTATTTCTCATTAGCCACAAGGCACACTTGAAATTTAGACCTTTAATTAGGACTTCCTGCTCTCTTTCCCGATTCAATTCATGACAGTCCAGGGTCAAGGCAGGCCCCTTGTCAGTTTGGTAGACTTTTCAAGTCTACCGAACTGACTTCTGTGCACTTCCTCCTCCAGGGGTGTGCACAGAAATTTTGGGGCTGTCACAAAGGCTTTTTTTGGGCCCTCCCATATTGTTTACCTATATTTTCAACCCTAGATTTAAAGATATTGGGCCCCATTTAAGCTCGGGACCGGATCAACAGGTGTCCCTTCTCCCCTCTGTACACGACCCTGCCCTAGTCGCCCTAAAACTCTTATAAAACTTACACTGTACTGATTTCGAGCCGGGGACTCCCCAAAGGCTGGGCCCCTAGTTTCCGATTAGGCGAGTATCTTGTTACCAAGATGTTTCACTATCATGGAAGTTCTTATGTTATTGCTTGTTTTATTTTTTTTCTTACTTCTACTGCATACTGTTAATACCTTAAGTATGAGGAAAAAAATTACACTTACTCTACTCTTTTTCATTTTCTGCACTACTTGTGATTGAAAAAAAAAAAGTTTGTTTCGAGAAATATTTCATTGCATTTATTAACTTAAAACGGGTGTATCTTACAAAGTTATAAGGGCTTCAAATAATTTCAACTGTTCGAGAGTATTTGAAAATTATTTAAGTTTTTGAAATTCCTTGAAAAGTTCTTCAATTTTGTATCATATCAAGAAAATAAAGTATGAATTGTCCAAATGACCAGAATATTACTCTTCCGTTCTTATTTTCTGCATGTCTACACTATTTCTTTTAAACTATTTTGTACAATTTTCATACTGTAGGGCATTTAATGAAAAAAAGTGGGAGTAGGGGGAGTGATCAAAAACTAACTCCACTAAAAGCCAATATGAGCAGATGACGGGGTAATTCTTTTTTTTTTCCTCTCTCGTTTTTCCTCTCTGTCCATTAATTTCCATGATTTGTCGAGCAAGCAATTTTTATTTTGTTTGATCTTGATTGGCAAAAGAATGTATAACTTTTTAAAAACTTTGCCTATTTTTTTTCATATTTTCGTTGTTTCAATTACCTAATATCAGGCCTCAAAATACAGATTTTTTTTTCAAAAATTTCTCGGGGGGAGAAACCCCCGGATTCCCTGAAATTATGGATGTTCTATATCCGACTTAAAGGGACACTCTCCTGTTATCTTTACCACTACAAGGTGAATAAGAAAAATAATAAGAAATTAAAATAAAATAACAAAATTCAAACAGTGGAATCATTAAAAATCGAGACAAAAAGGGTTCTATGTTAACATTTTTATGCGTTTGGTGTGTCTATATATACTATATGTGTGTGTGTTAGGGCAATGTGCTAATCCGGGCACCTCCCAAAAAAAATTTCTGGATATGGCCTTGCCTGCACGTACTTATATAGCCTTAAAGGCCCTTTGTATGTTAATATCCAGGAAATTGAAGTTATTACAAATTGATGCAAATTGTTACACTACAATCTATGATAAAAGGCGCAAATTTAATTTCACAGTTAACAGTTTACAAGATTTTTCCTCCTGCTTAGGTAAAAAGGTTTTTATTGGCATCATTGTTTCGCAAGCTATCAGAATAAAAAGAATTTGCAATACCATTTCTGCATTTAATCAAGAAATTTCAGTACTCAAAAATATACATTTTAATAATAACTTCCCTAAAAATCTGGTTGAAAACATTTGCTTAAGTATAGCCTTCGATGAGCATTTCGCTTCTTTTGAAACCGTTTAACTGAGTAAATGTCTTTATGAACGATATTCACAAAAATATTTCTGGGAACATGAACTGTTTTGCTGATGATGTCAAAGTTATGGGGACTGTAGAAAATGAAGAACAAGCAAATCAGCTGCAAGAGGATCCAGATCATATTACGGAGTGGGCTGATAAATGGGGTATGGCTGTTAATGTTGGGAAATGTCAAGTGCTACATTTAGGGCATGGAAATAAGTGTACAAGTTATTATTTGCAAGGTTCAGTCATTAGTCACGCAGACAAAGTTACTGATCTGGGGGTCCTAATAAGTCAGGATTTAAAGTTTAGCCAACAGTACAGCATTGCTAGCAACAAAGCCAATAAGATGCTTGGGTTTATCAATAGATCTATTTCAAATAAATCTAAAGAAGTTCTTCTGCCCTTATATAGAAGTTTGGTAAGACCACATTTGGAGTATGCTGTTCACGGGGCTAAAGTTTAGCACTGAAAACAGGACTAGGGATCATTGTTTCAAGCTATTTAAATCTCAGGCTAACATGGATATTAGGAAAAATTATTATTTTAGCAGGGTAGTGGAACCTTGGAACAGCTTACCGGAAGAGGTGGTAATGAGCAAAGGAGTAGACAGTTTTAAGAGGGCCATTGATCTTCACTGGGGATTGTAAATTGACTAGGACCAGTCTAGCTGGGCCCACAGCCTGTTGCTGGTCGTCACTTTTGTATTTGTATTTGTATGTATGATACAACTGTGACAAACCATTTTTTGTGGATCACCCGGGTAGATGAATTTTTGCACATGGGAAACGGACGACTGACATGTTTCTGGAATGATCTTATAAATATGGATTTATTTTTTAATTTCACATTGACAACCGGAAAGAATACTGTCATGTTGAACATCAGAATGGTTTTTTGTAAATGTATCTCAAGGTAAGATAATTTTATTATTGGCAGGTACTGTTCCGTGGATAGCTAATTATCGGAACTTGTTTTCCTAATTAGTCAAGACGAAACCCCCTGCTTTTAGATTTTGGTTTGAGTTCTTGTTTATTGTTCATAGTTGAGCATGTGGTGCATTTGCCCATTGTTACTCTATATTGCATGTACTAGAGCTTAACCATTCTCTTTTAGTTCATAGTTGAAAAATTTTGGTCTTTTGACCCTATTTAATGAATTCTTCATGACCGATGAGCTCTGGATTCATACTTTATCTTTTCCTATTTAATAGCTATTTGCAATTTTCCTTTTTATCATCATTATTTTTATATCATTTCTTTAATATTTGGAATTTGGCTTACTTATTTTATATCTACTTGGCTTTTTAGTTTTGCTGCGTTGCGCATCTATGGGCTTTTGGTGTGGTCTTTTCAATATTTTTCACTTTTATTATATATATATATATATATATATATATATATAAAATTAAGCAAACAGAATTTCAAATATTAAACAAAATATAAATAATTAATGATGATAAAAAAGAAAAATGCAAACAGCTATTAAGTAGGAAAAGATAAGTTAGGAAAAGATAAAGTGTGAATCCAGAGCTCATCAGCCGTGGAGGATTCATTAAATAGGGTCAAAAGACCAAAATTTTAACTATGAACTAAAAGAGAATGTTTAAGCTCCAGTACATGCAATATAGAGTAACAATGGGCAAAAGCACCACTTGCTAAACTAAAAACAATAAACTAGAGCTCAAACCTAAAACTAAAAGCAGGGGGTTTCGCCTCGACTAATTAGGAAAACAAGTTCCGATAATTAGCCATCCACGGGACAATACCTGCCTATAACAAAATTGTCTTACCTTGAAATCCATGGTAACTCCACGGCTGATGAGCTCTGGATTCACACTTTATCTTTTCCTATCTTATCTTTTCCTACTTAATAGCTGTTTGCATTTTTCTTTTTTATCATCATTAATTATTTATATTTTGTTTAATATTTGAAATTCTGTTTGCTTAATTTTATATTTACTTGGCTTTTTAGTTTTGCTGCGTTGCGAATCTATGGGCTCTTGGTGTGGTCTTTTCAATATTTTTCACTTTTATTATTATTTTATATATAAATGTTTTATTTTCTTGACTTAAAAAAAACTGCATCCTTTTCACAGCATTAAAGTTAAGGGAAAAAGATCCCAACAAGTTAACAAGTTATTACTTATTCAAGTTATCTATATACAGATGGAGGTTGGAGATTCTACGCTCCCATATTTTCCAGAAAAGAGGCCACATTTTAGCATTGTGTAACAGGAAAAACCTTCATGGTGCTAAAAAAAAAAATAGAGGATTATCGAGTAAATAAGGTGGAAAGTTTTTTTTTTTTTTTTTTTTGGTAGAATTCAAAGAAAAAATAGTCTTTAGGAATGTCCAATAGTTTGTATTATTAAGGTTAAATAACTAAGAACCACCTAAATTTACGTTTCAAGCATTTTTTAGCCAAAAAATAGTATTCAGAATATAGGGGACGTACAAGCTCGTCATCTCAAAATCTTCCAGGGAGAGGGACGGGGATAAAAATACATACTCAACCAATTTCATTGAAAAAAAGAAAAGAAAAAAACAAGAAAATACTTGCACATCTGAAAAATTGCATTGTTTCTAAAATCCAGAGCGATCTATTCCGTTGGAAGGAGTTTCCTCTTTGTTTTCTATAGAATTGAGACTTATATCGCGTGTTATTAACGAGATACAACAGTAAGTTATCACATAAAAGAATACAGTGCTGTCAGATCTTTGCATTTCTTGGGCCATTTCCAGTTTTTAAACTTTGTCCATGTTCATCACTGCGCAATATCTCTAAATAAGTAAATAAATGAAGATTTTAATCTATGAAGAAATAATGTGGCCCCTCCTATGGCCTTATGACAAAAAAAAAAAAAATTTACTAACAATTTTGATATGGGAAAAAGTGCCACTCTTCCAATCATGCGGCCCTAGTCTTATAGGCCAGTGAGCACATATTTAAATACGCACTGCCAATGTGCTTCCCCTTTAGAAATCTCTTCTGCTAGCGATTTTCCAACACCAACACCTGTCGTGGACAATCACATTGTTAAGGATGAAAATGAAAATATTGCAACGTGTGTGTGCGTCCAATAGGAAAGTGCCTAGGTAAGGAAGGGAGATAACATTCCCTGAGAGACTAGATTTGTGAGAAGGAGAAAAGCTTAACTTTTGGGACTTTTATTTTTTTATTATTTGGCATAGAATAGTTATTATCAAACTTTGATTATAAATTATAATCAAAAGGTGGGAAGATGTTAAGTTTAATAAATTAAAAATGGCAATCATGGTTGTGAAACCTTTCAAAAGAAAATTACATTCAAAAGATTTAATGTAACATATGAACCTGCATGTGATATGAAAATGTGTATGAAAAACTTATCAGGCATTGTTAGTGTTGCTCGAAAAATGACATGATGAGCTTGACTTTAGTTAGGCCATCGTTTATTTTATTTAAACATCATTTCTGTTGATCCAGGGGTTCAGATTTGATGTATTTACACCTAAAGTATTTTTTAAAACGTTCAACGAAACTTATATTTAATACAGGGGCGGATACGGAAAACCAGTTTCAGGGATTTTCTAAAACTGCTTGGGGGTCAATGGAAAGCACCAATTCGGCTAGGAATAAGGTACCTATAATTAGGATACAAGTTGCAAATTAATTTCATAAGCAATGAAACGAAGTAGTAGTTCAAATATTTACTTTCAGAAATGATTTTAATAAATTGAAAATATAATATAATTGTTTATGTTTTATGCATTAAGTGTTTGAGCACAATGTGGACGGCTATTGCTGCCGATGGTTTAGGGGGGTGGGGGGTTATGACCCCTTCCTGTATCAGCCACTGATCTCATAGAGCAGATATTTTGGTGAAATTTCGGTTGCTCTAACATCAGTGGTATATTCTGCCTCATGACCAACCCTCCCCCCAAGCATACATGGGCATCCCTGCAGTAGCTATTATTATTTGAATAAAGTGCTAAAATATTTATTCACCAAGATTGGCCGATGACTTTTCTTTGTTGCAGATACTTAGAGTTTGGTACCCACTGAAAACTTCAAGATAAAGAGATATTTGCGTTATCAAGATCCGAATGTATATCGATGTATCGAAAATATCGAAATCAGCAGAGGGATATATTGTCGTATTAAATTTCTAATATTGCCCAGCCCTAGTGGTGGCACACGCAAGTCACACAACAAACTGAATATTTCTGTATTTTTGATTACTTTCAAGCAAATTAACTTGCATTATACACTGTTTAAAAAAAATCCTGAAATTTTACAGTAAAAGCCACTGGCATCTATGTTGCCAGTAACTTAGATAACTAAGTTATTATTTGCAAGGTTCAGTCATTAGTCAGGCAGACAAAGTTACTGATCTGGGGGTCCTAATAAGTCAGGATTTAAAGTTTAGCCAACAGTGCAGCATTGCTAGCAACAAAGCCAATAAGATGCTTGGGTTTATCAATAGATCTATTTCAAACAAATCTAAAGAAGTTCTTCTGGCCTTATATAGAAGTTTGGTAAGACCCCATTTGGAGTATGCTGTTCAGTTTTGGTCTCCTTATCTTAAGAAAGACATTAATGTATTGGAAAGGGTTCAAAGGCGGGCTACAAGGCTAATAAGTGGACATTCCCACTTAGATTATGATTCCAGGCTTAGAAGGCTAAAAATGTACAGTCTTGAGCAAAGAAGAGACCGAGGGGACATGATTCAGCTGTTTAAATTTATTAAAATGAAAGATGTTACGGGGCTAAAGTTTAGCACTGAAAACAGGACAAGGGGTCATTGTTTTAAGCTATTTAAATCTCAGGCTAACATGGATATCAGGAAAAATTATTATTTTAGCAGGGTAGTGGAACCTCGGAACAGCTTACTGGAAGAGGTGGTAATGAGCAAAGGAGTAGACAGTTTTAAGAGGGCCATTGATCTTCACTGGGGATTGCAAATTGACTAGGACCAGTCTAGCTGGGCCCAGAGCCTGTTGCTGGTCGACACTTTTGTATTTGTATTTGTATAACTTTTACCGTAAAATCCTATTTTACTGTAAAATTTTATCGTAGAATAAACGAGAGTTAAAATGCAGCAGGTTTGATATCGGGACCTCTTTATCGGCCAGCGGTTTTGCTGACCACCTTACCAGTTAAACTTATCGACTCAGGGGAAAAACGGTCTCATGTGCTTCGCAGTTAGTCACGTGGTGTATCCATTGGCTCTGCAATCGTTAATTTTTTTGGTACAATTTACTGTAATTTTCTTCCGTACCACTGTAAACACTCCATTTTACAGCAATATTTACCTCAAAAGTTTCCTGAATTTTTATCAGTACGCTGTGAATATTTGTACTATTTTCCAAAGTATGTTTCCCAAAGAAATACATTTAATTCCATTTTTTTTCTTCAAAATCCAACCAAAAATGTTAGGGCAGTGGTGCACACCATTGCGCACTTGTAAATCTGCCTATACAGCAACTTCACGAGTCTGTCTTCCCAAGTGTCAGTTTTCATACAGGCCACCTTTCGACTTCCTCTTTTTGTAACGGCTGAATGTTGAACAAAGTTATTTCATTGTCCTAAAAGTACAATGGTCAAATGGGCCATCAAATGTAATAAGTTTTATCGCAATTGGTACTTCTTTTTTATAAAGAGCAATTCTAAACTTCTTTAAAATGAAACTATAATTTCAATTTAAAAGTCTTTCCAGTAACACTAATAAAAGAAAACTTTAAAACAGAGATATCTTACGGAATTGCATCAGATGTCGAAAGGACTTCCTCCACATGTTCCTCTTTGAGCGCTCTGACCAAAGTCCTCACAAAAGCTCTAGGGCGTCCATTGCTTACGGTATACGTCCAATCGGGGAAGTTCAGAGTAAAAACGGTTTCACCGTAATTAAATTTGAAGCTAAAAAAATAAATTTCATTATATCAAGTGAATTAATATTTAATTATAATAACTTAAAATAAGAAGGATATAGAGTTGAAATTATTAAGTGGTTTTACATCAGTGAATTTTGAAAAAAAAAATATTTTAAGCAACTCTACAAGATTTATTATTCTCTTTCTTTGAGTTAATTAAAAACAAAATTTAAATAATGCTCGAGAACTGAAATTTCTATCATAACATTTAAAACTATCGAACAAATACACTCATTCAATAATTTTTAGTTCACAAGAATAAATAATAAATGAGCTGATGAATTCCTTTTACGCCAATCTAATGATAATATTAGTGCCTTGGAGTAAGCAAACAAAACACTTTAAATATTTTTGCCCCAAATTTGTTGCGAACTGAAGCAAAATAACGTTTTATACAGATTATTTTTCCCAATATTGGACATTTTAATGTGATTCAATGGTTAACTCTGTAAATCTCGCATAGTGGCCAAAGTGAAACCAAAAAAAAAAAAAGCCAAATTTGTTGCCAAGTTGGCGAAAAAACTTGGCGACCAAAAGCTTGGCGATATGTCGCCAAGTGTTTGCCAAATTATAACACCACTTGAGTTTGCATTGTTATTAACAATAATTTCCCCCAAAAAAGGAGTAAAAGACCCCTTTAGAAACCCCCGAATGCAACCAAAAGGGGAGGTGCACAACTAGACTTCACTAGGAGTCTACCTACCAAATTTCAACTTTTTAGGACACACCGTTTTCGAGTTATGGGAGATACACGCACATACATACATACATTCAGACATCATGAGAAAACTCTTTGTAATTAATTCGGGGATCGTCAAAATTGATATTTTGGTGTCTATACGTTCTTAGGCATATATCCACATGTGGTCAGGTTGAAAAAAAAATGCAATACTTCATTTACTTCATAAAAGGAAGTAAAAGAAAGCAGATAGTCGTTAAAAAGTGTACAGACAGTAGTAGAATGATTTACTTTCTCATCAATGCTGAAATCATAAACCATTTGATTCCTTAAACTTGTTTTGTGTAAGAAAATTTCATAACATGGAAACAATGAGTAAGTTTACATTTCCTGTCAATTCAGCCAGCCATGTAACAAATGTTATTGGATTTTGATAAAATTTGGTGCACATAATATATCTAGACTGGTAAGCAATCCTTAGCATTTTTCTTTCCTGTGTGATCAGGTTTGGATTTCATAGCCTCTCTAACTTTTGAAAAAAATTAATTTTCTGTCATTCACTGATCTTAATCAATATGCATGTGTACATCTTTGGGAAATGTCAAGTGCTACATTTAGGACACGGAAATAAGTGTACAAGTTATTATTTGCAAGGTTCAGTCATTAGTCAGGCAGACAAAGTTACTGATCTGGGGGTCCTAATAAGTCAGGATTTAAAGTTTAGCCAACAGTGCAGCATTGCTAGCAACAAAGCCAATAAGATGCTTGGGTTTATCAATAGATCTATTTCAAATAAATCTAAAGAAGTTCTTCTGCCCTTATATAGAAGTTTGGTAAGACCCCATTTGGAGTATGCTGTTCAGTTTTGGTCTCCTTATCTTAAGAAAGACATTAATGTATTGGAAAGGGTTCAAAGGCGGGCTACAAGGCTAATAAGTGGACTTTCCCACTTAGATTATGATTCCAGGCTTAGAAGGCTAAAAATGTACAGTCTTGAGCAAAGAAGAGACCGAGGGGACATGATTCGGCTGTTTAAATTTATTAAAACGAAAATGTTACGGGGCTAAAGTTTAGCACTGAAAACAGGACAAGGGGTCATTGTTTTAAGCTATTTAAATCTCAGGCTAACATGGATATTAGGAAAAATTATTATTTTAGCAGGGTAGTGGAACCTCGGAACAGCTTACCGGAAGAGGTGGTAATGAGCAAAGGAGTAGACAGTTTTAAGAGGGCCATTGATCTTCACTGGGGATTGTAAATTGACTAGGACCAGTCTAGCTGGGCCCAGAGCCTGTTGCTGGTCGTCACTTTTGTATTTGTATTTGTAAATTGTATCTGACACAGAAATTATTCAAATTCTCCAAAATTTCCCACAAAGGTTGATAAAAGCAAAAGGATTTAGCAAAAAAATATTTGAAACTTATACAATTTCATTTTATTTTAATAAGAAAATAAATGAAACAATTTTTTTTGGTGAAAAAATGAGTTGACTAAAGTGGAATTTTCAGTAAGAGGCAGAGGTGTTATTCAACAATGTAGGTATTAAAATTAAAGCTAAAGATGTCAACTGCCTAATCCTAGTATGGGAGAAATTTTTTTTGATGATGTTTTTTGACCTAATGTGGATGCCCGAAGCTGTATCTCGCACGTGCAGTTGCCGATCGATGACGTCACGGTCTTTACGTAATAGACGAATCATCGTAACTGATCGGCACTTGCCCGATGCTCATTGGCCAGGCGCTATGCTGGCGTCAGAGTTGGGCAAATTTTAATTGTATTGACAATTAAAGATTAACAATTGATTAATTGGTAAACGTAACTACAACAACTAACAATTGATCAATTGTAATTGTGGAAAATTGCAATTAACGATTAATTAATTGTTAATTGTAGTTTACTACAATTAACGATTAATTAATTGTTAATTGTAGTTTACTACAATTAACAATTGTCGATTGTTCTGTGAACTTTAATTAAAACTAACTCATAAAAAAATTACTGGTTTTATATAATATATTCTAGACGACAGGTCTACCTGGAACGTGGACACTAAACGGGTACCATATTACTATCTATTTAAATACACATGTTTGCAACAAGTAAAATATCAATAACTTTCAGTAAATTATCGCCCAATAGCCAGGGCTAAAGCAGAAATATATGAAATACTCGAGTTGAACCGAACCCTTGCATCGGTTACTCGTCTGGTCTGTGCTAATTCTATATTAGCTTCCAGTTTGTTTGGGACTCTTGGCTTCCTTAAGATGTTTTCCATCTCCAGCAGATGCATTTTCCTATGCTTGGCTAATGAGAGCTAATAAGCACGAAGCTTCAGTACTCGGCTGGAAAAGACTGAGCTGGCGGTGAATTTCATGTATCAGTAACTTTATAACGAGTAATAAATTATTTACTGCAGCATAGGACTTTTCTCAAAAAATCTTATGGCTCAAGCAAAATATCCTCAAAAAATGTATATTTAAATTAAAAATTTTTTTTCGAACTAGTAAAAGTCCGAAGAACATCTGAGGGAAGTTACAGAAATGCATCTTAACTACACGATTAAAAAATAAATAAATAAACAGCGATTTCTGAGATCTTATGTCCCCTGTTATGTCCTTCTTTCTGATTTCCCCTGTTACAGGTTAAACTATAAACAATGATTTGCACAGTTTTAAAACACTGAATTAAAACACAAACATTTACGTGTGGAAAAAACTTGCTAAGACGAGAATAGTTCATGCGACGAGCAAGCAATCAACACTGAACGAAAATACAAATTCGAATGATACTTTGAACTCTGTACGCTGCGCTGTACCTATCGATACATTAAGTTAATTGTTAGTTTTAATTGTTTCATAAAACAATTAAAAAAATTAATTGCAATTATTTTAATTGTGAAAAGCGATTAACATACATTAATCCAATTAAATTAATTGCAAAGTACAATTAATAGTTTAATTGCAATTGATTCAATTGTAATTAATTTAATTGCAATTACTTTTTTAATCAGTTAACAAGGCAATTGAAAAAAAAATTGATTAATGCCCAACACTGGCTGGCGTGTATCAGAAGGGGATTTGGCGTCTGCACGCTAATGAGTTGACTTAGGATATAAGGAAAAGTTTCGAGTGGGAAATTGACTTCTTCAGCGTTTTTCTCTCTGGCTTCATGACTTGAGCGCTCGTTTGCTTTTAAGCAATGATGTGGGTTTATTTTTAATAGATAGTTCTGAATAGTTAGATATAGCTCAGCTCTTATTCGCGTTGTTTCAATTATTTTTAATATTCTTAAACTAACTTTACTAAATTACCAAATAAATTTGGTTTTATTTTAAGTTGTCTTCAACTATTTCTTACGACTATTATCATCATGCATTTCTAGTCATATTCAATTTGGTTATCTTATTTTTCTAGTCATATTCAATTTGGTTATCTTATTTGGAGGTATTAGTCTTGAGCATTCTCTTGCTTATTAGAAAACCGCCTGTAAGACATTTAAAAGTTTTTGGAATGACCTGTTTTGCTGGTATTCTGCAACAATTAAGGAAGAAACTAGACCTAAAAACCGGAAAAAGAGTTTTTATCAGATATGTGTTCAATCATAAAGGATTTCGTGTTTATCTTCCAGACAAAGATAAAGTCAATGAGAAAATCAACGTATCTTTCAAAGAGAATTCCTTTTTCAAGGACGAATTTAGTTCCGAGAAGGAATCGCACGGAAAAGAAAATACCCTTTTCTGGCCTCTTTCGCCTCAGATAGAAGATACGAATTCTTCGGAAGAAAGCGAAGATTCGAATCGCTACAGAGAATTAAATGTTGAAAAGGGCTCACCTGAGGTGTGCACCAGTGGGGGAGGAAGCTCTTCCCTAACCAAAGACCAGCAAATCAGAAAATCCCCCCCCCCGTTGGAGCTTAAATCTGCATGGAACGTTTTGGTAACCCCTTCCTTGTTTGGCGAGGATTTCTTGACTAAATGACTTAGACAGAGAAAAAGTTGCCAATATGACTGAGAATTAGTTTAGCCAAAGTACAATATTTTTAAAACTCATTTAATTAATTTTGCTACTTTAAAGTATAAAAAAATATTTTTATATTTATTTATAAATTACTTATAAATTTAAATACTTTGGTGAGACAGTTTGAAAAAAGAGCTATCTCAAAGATAAAATCTCATAGGAGTGTATTACATTTTTCTTATTTTTTTTTACTTCCAAGGATGTCATAAATTTAAAATTAAATTGATCCCTACTCTTATATTCTTGAATTGATGAAAAACGAATGCTTTTAATGGTGTTCTTGTTTTGTGGAGAGAGATCAATAAAATTGCAAATTAAGCTAAAAAAATAAAGGAAGACAAAAATGATGACACTGCAAGCATACATATCATTTTTGAACAAGAAAATTTAACGAATGTGCGTTTCAACAGTTTCATGATATTAGAAGATAAAAGAATATATGTGTCAGGATTATTATCAATAACTATTGCATACAACATTTTCTAGAACAAAGAAAGAAAAAGTATTTTTCTATAAACATACATCGCTAAAGATTAGAGTAAAAATATTCAAAATACTATTTACCTGACAATGGTACTCGTCATTCTCTTACAAATTTTTGTAAACTAAACTTAAGATACCAATTATGTACGATAGTGAGCAAATTCTAGTAACAACAATTACAATATATGACAATGCTCCGAAGAAAAATGCATTTATTATATGCAAATTTCCATTTTCTTGCACAACAACAATTAAGTAACACAATTGTTTACTTAGAAATTTTCCGTATTTGTATGAGTAAATTTTAATTAATTATGCATTGTTGTTACCTACAATAAAATATTAGACATATAAACCTACATCTGTAATATTCGTGATTTTTTTTGCTTCGTCATAATTCGAAACTCAAAATATGGAATATATATTAATGCATATGCTTATGTGCATATGCAATCGCACATTTTTACTCTTTTTGTCGTTAATGCATAAAAATACATAAAAACGGCACATTTTAAAACAAGTGCTATTACTGCTTTTCCCCATCACTGGATTTTTTTTTTTTTTTTGACTTAAAATAAATTTAAAAAATCACAAAAGAAAAATCAGATGACCAATAGAAAACTTTCAAAGAAATAAATTACTGATCCAACTGGAAACTAATAAGAAAAGAAAAAATCTCCATAAATCACATTAATTGACAAAGGCACAAAGGCGATGCCTAATTAGAGAAAATATTGAAGAACACATTGTGATTTATTGTACAAAAAGCAATAAATGTGCATATCATTTTATTTTTAAATAATAAATTTAATATATTTTTACTGCCTTATTGACAAAATCTAGAACTAGAAAGGGCGATCATTTTTACAAGATATTGTGACAAGTTTTCCGTATGTCGGTGAATAATTAAAAAAACATGCGGAGGGGGGAACCCTTCAAAATGCTTATGACATAATTCTTGCTGATTCCTATGTAAAATGACCCCCTGAATCCAAATAATCACCGTTTTCCCCCAACATTTTTGGAAATGCCCCCTCCCCTTTTTTTCAGTTTTTGACAGTGTCATATCCATTATTTTTATTTGGAGAGAAAGGGAGTGTTATATTATCCCTTATTACTCTATATAGAGGGGCTATAGAGATGCACAGTTTAAAAGCATGAGAATTTGGAGCAAGTAGGGAAACTCATAGGGGTATATTTTGAAAATCATCAAAACAGATCTTTCCTACTTTTTTTTTCTCTAGGGGTGTGTTTTACAATTTTTTATCTTTTTTTTGGCATAAAACTCACTTTTATGAATATTTAATTCCGAGAATTTGACATAGGCCCTTAAATACAGCAGAGATGAAATTTCTCCCTTGATCGGAATGAATCTGCAAAGGTGTTCCATATCTCGAGATCCAATGTAGGACTAGAGTCTCTGCTACGGTGGTAGCTTCTTCATCTGGAATGGGATATGCTTCGTGCCATTTGGTGAAATGGTCGATGGAAACAAGAATGTATTTGTTCCCATCAGCAGTTCTTGGTAGAGGACCCAGGATGTCGATCCCAATTTGTTCGAAGGGAGCTCCAACGTTGTACAGATGTAGCTTCCCTCTGCTTCTTTTCTTTGGTCCTTTGCGAGCAGCACAGGCGTCACAAGAATGGCACCTGTTGGGCTAAATGCCTTTATTTTTGTTTCTTGAAGGATTTCACCAATATTGTTTAAAAAAAATCATTTTATGACTTACCTTTTGCCATTCCGGGAAAAACCTTGCGCGGGAAATCCCATCCACCTGCCACCGACACTCAAATGTCCGAGTTTGAATCGGAAGTGTTCGGAAAAATATGTGGCACGCTATGATTGGTTGCCGTCATTCGGCAGACGTCGGTAAACTTCCGAAAGAGCACATGTCAATTACATGAGGAAACCATGTTGAGGTGTTGAGTGCTGAATGTCAAATTAAATAAGAATTGTGCAACCTGCAAGCTGCGTGTTTTCCGAGTTGTGTTGCTCTTGCAATATGCAAATAAGGTAACGTCACATTGTTACGAGCAAGGTCGAATCTGGCTATAAGTACGCAGACCGGCCATAGCTCGATCGCACGGCTACTTTTCTTTCACTTGTCTCCTCGTCTCGTGTTGTTGGTGTTTGTAAATGTGTTCGTCCATGTCATCATAAGTTTTTTGCTACTAGCCTCTCAGGTGAGGTCTGATCTTTTCTGAATGATTCCCTGCTTATGTCTTTAGTTTTGAAAGCGCGTGTTGCCATGACGTCTATAAAAGTGAAAAGTTATAATTAAATCTATGTGGGTCGTTTGGTCTCCGAGGAAAGAGGATCGTGTCCATCTTCGATATTTTTCCCTGATGTAGTGAACTTGGCTCATAAGGTGTGAACTGACCAGCTTGCAATTCTGGTGGAGATTGCGATGCCATCCATCTACCTGTGAGGATTCACTATGGAACATCGACAGGACTTTTTGATACCTGCATGGACTTATTGTAAGATCTTTTAATATAATTTAATTTTTCTTCGGAGGACCAAATTATTGTATTGTAATCATTTTTTATGTATGTTAAATAAATGTTTTTCAGTGTAAAGAATGATTCATGTTTTATTTTCTTCGGGCAGACCACTCCCTCAAATTTTCAGTTGGAAATGAGTTGCCTAATTTTCAGCTTAGCTGTAGGCTATTAGCTCTATAACCTCAAGTTATATCCAACAGCACCACTTCTCCACGTCATCCTTCGCCTTACTCCAGAAGAAGCGCTCCCGAACTTTATCGAGGGTTTTCAAGACACCAAAATGTCCTCCAGTCGCACTACTATGTAATTCTTCCAGAACATCTGAAATCCTTGATCGGGGAAGTAGTAACTGCCACCTAGATGTTTTGCCGTCGTCAGATTCCCATTTTCGGTGTAGCACGCCGTTTTGTGAATGGAGCGAGTTCCATAAAACCCAGTATCTTTTTGTTGCAGGACTGAAGATGGAAACGTCCTGCCAGCTAGGTCGCCGACTGTCACTTTCCATGAACTCCAAAATTGGTTTTATATCTGGGTCGTCAAGTTGATCTTTTCGAACTTGGTCGTCACTCCATGGATCAGGTTCTGATGATGTTGGAGTCACTGTCACCTGATAGGCAGTAGGGCTAGTCGTTCCATACTGTTTCTCGATTCGGGAACAATAGTGGCAGTTCTCAAGACAGGGTCTCCTTGGCAAAGCATCTGCATCACCGTGAGACAGCCCTTTTCGATGCTTAATCCCCAATGTCATATTCCTGGAGCCGCTGTATCCACCTAGCTATCTGGCCTTCCGGAATTTTGAATTTCAAAAGCCAAGTCAACGAGGGGTGATCTGTCTGAAGCAGAAATTTCCAGCCGTAGAGGTAATGATGGAACTGTTCCACAGCTTTTACTATGGCCAGTAACTCCTTTCTGGTGACGCAGTAATTTTGCTCCGGCCTTGATAAGCATTTGCTCCAGTAAGCGATGACATGTTCGTTGCCGTCTATTTCTTGGGATAAAACAGCTCTGATTCCCTCGTTGCTCGCATCAGTGTCCAGGATGAAGCATTTTTCGGGCTGAGGGTATGAGAGGATAGGCGTCGATGTTAAAGCCTCCTTCAGTCATAAAAATGAATCTTCGCATTCTTTGGACCATTCAAACTTTGGCTCTCTCTCTGTCAGCTTATGCAAAGGGCGTGCAATGTTGGAAAAACCCTTCACAAACTTCCTGTAGTACATGCAGAGCCCCAGGAAACTTGGCAGCTGATGGATGTTTTCGGGACAACTCCAACTCTTGACCGCAGATACCTTTTCTGGATCGGTTTGTACACCCTCAGAAGAGATGTGACCAAGATCACTTCCCTGCGGAACAAATTACATTTGGACGGGCTTAACTTCAGATTGGCTTCCTTATGCTTTTGCAGTACTTTCCTAAGATTAGCCAGATGTTGTTCGAAGCTGCTTCTTATGATGATGATATCGTCTAAATAGACCAGACAGGATTTGTAAGAGAGTCCTCTTAGCACTGTCTCCATAAGACACTCGAACGTAGCTGGTGCATTGCAGAGGCCGAAGGGCATCACTTTAAACTGCCATAAGCCTTGTCCAGTTGTAAACGCTGTCTTCTCTCGGTCATCAGGGTGTATTTCAACCTGCCAGTAGCCGCTCTTCAAGTCCAGGGTCGAAAACCACTTCCGTCCGGAAAGAGTGTCCAAGGTAACGTCTATCCGTGGAAGAGGGTAACTGTCTTTCTTGGTGATTTCATTCAGCCGTCGGTAATCGACACAAAATCTGGTGGAGCCATCTTTCTTTTGGACCAAGGCGATGAGAGAGGCCCAAGGACTGGATGACGGTTGAACTACATCATTCTCCTTCATCTCTTTCAGGAGGGTCTCAACCTTTTCCTTCTTGGGGAACGGTAGTCGTCTTGGATGCTGTTTAATAGGGGGGTGTTCTCCAGTGTAGATCCTATGCTGCGTTAAATTTGTACGGCGAACATCCTCCGATGTAGATGAAAACAGATGCTTGAAGTCGTCCACCAATTGTTCCGCAGCAGTTCTTTGAACTTTCGATACTGGCGCAATCCCAATTAACTTCGATGTCAAGGACTCAGAAGACACAGTCTCGGGGGAATTGATTCTTCTAATGATGCAGTTTACTGGAGTACAAGTTGCTAACACTTCACCTTTTCGGATATTCCTTGGCCGTTCACTCACGTTGGCGACTCCCACAGGAATTACATCCTTAGAAAGGTCCACAAGCGTAGATGCTACCAGCACTCCTTTTAGGTTATTGCTTAGGTTAGGGTATTCAATGAGGCCGAATCTAAAGCTATGGTTTTCTTCAATGGAGCCAGGTATCAGTGATTCTATTCTAGAGGGTATGGTGAAGTCCTTTTGTGCTATTATTTGATGAGCGAATTTTACATCATTTTCTGCGTTGAAGATGGCTATGTCTTCTCTCATCGAGTGCAGTTTATTAGTCTGGAAGTCAAGGGTGAAGTCATATTTCTTTAAAAAGTTTAATCCGAGAATGAAAGGGTCCGTGACATCAGCAACAAATGCCGTATGATAGTAGGTGGCATTCCCAAACACTATTTCCAAGTCCACTTTACCCTCAATCTCAATTTTGTCACCTATCACAGTCTGGAGACTTATGCGTGGCGATGTCCACAGCAGTTTCAATCCAAATTCACGAGCCACATCTGTCCTAACGATTGTCACATTGGCTCCAGTGTCGACAATCAGTTTGCAAGTATTCCCATTTACATGTGCGTAAATGAAAAGTCCATCACTGCCACTACTAGTAGAGGAAATCAACAGAGCTCTGGTGGAGGTGATTTCCTTCCCTCGCGTAGCTTGCCGAGCCGAACAACTCCTTCACAGGTGCCCTTCACTACCGCATTTCCAGCACTTCCGCTCGTTTCTTTTGGGCTGTTATGCTGTTCAGATGTCTTGCCAAGTCACCGAGTTGTCTCTCAAGTTCAGCGAGATGGGACGACCTGGAATCAGTCCAGAATCAGCTAAAGTCCTGGAATCAGCTTCCAGAGTCCGGATGGGACTCTTGAAGTTGACAGGTCTTTGAGTGCCAGGTTGTCTCCAACATCCGCAGGACAGTCTCAAAAAGCAAGATGAGACAGTCTCTCGACGTCCGCTGCAAGCTCTTGCAGGGTTTCCCCGGTTTTCTGGAATCGGGACTGAAATCTTTCTGGCACTTCTCACCGAAGTGAAGCTCCAACGCAGATGTGAGGGTGGGGAAATCCAGGCGCTGGCTGTCTGGAAGGGTCTGAAGAATGTCTGCTGCATCACCTCTCAGGGATGCTGCAAGATGACAGGCCTTGGTAACCGAGTCCCATCCATTTGCTTCGGAAACTATCAGGAACTGGGTCTTATACACTTGCCATGAAGGCTTGCCGTCAAATGTGGCGAGCTTAATTGAAGGTCGTGTAGCTAAATGTACAAAGTCATCAGAACCGCTCCCAGACATCGCCAATTTCCTTTCCAGGTTTTTAATTTTCTCATCCACATGATTTTCAACTGTTGCGATACAGTTTTCTACTGTTTCAAATTTTTCATCAATGGCATCAACTCGATGCTCTATCTCATTAAATTTATTTTCCATCACAGTCTTTACCAAAGTAATGTCGTTTTTAACTTCCTCTTGGTTAGAAGCTAAATCATTTTTCAGCATCATTGAATCACTTTTCCATTGTTCTTGATTAGCCGCCAATTCATTTTTCCATTGTACTTGATTTGCAGTCAATTCATTTTTTAATTGGTCTTGATTAGCTGCCATATCATTTTTTAATTGTTCTTGATTAGCCGCCAAACTTTCAGTCAAGTCACTTTTCACAGCATTAACTGCTTCCAGAAGTTGTTTTAATTGGTCATCCATTGCACGAGTAATCACCATAAAAAAAAATAAAGTCCAAGTTCAAAAAGTCTTTATGAAAAAATGTCCAAAGTCACACTTACTCCAAGAAAGTCCTAAAGAAGCCCTACGTTGGGCGCCAAAATTGTAACGGATCCGGTGCGACTTCCAACTTTCTTGAAAGGACGACACAGTTTTTGAGAAAAACACAGGAAATTTATTTACACTATGTACAGGAAAGATCGTCAACAACTGCTAAATTAATTATCAGCAATTAAGCAAATATCACACCACACCGTAAACTCAACGTTTACACATGTATTTACATCGAAATACGAAAAACAACACAGGGAAATGCCTCGCAGTAAACAGAGCTAATACACTCTCAGCACAAATTCTCAATCGAAACTAAACTCTTTATCATGCGTGACGCTTTTTATACACACCGAAAGAGACCTCTCAACTATTCCAGAAAATGCTACACCGTTCTACACTTTCTTATTTCTTTTCATTCACAAATTTTATCATTCAGAAATGAGGGGTCCGTATACTTCGGCCGAATGTACGGGGGCTGTATATTCATTACAAGAAACTATTTACAGGTTACGTTGCTACAATAATTTTAAATGAAAGATAATTTAATAAACGCCAAATTTAGACAAATTCTTCTTCTTTATCAGCACAACAGCCTGGTGCTGGCCAAGGCTTTCTCCGTCTGCTTCCTCCAGGCGATACGACACGTTGCCAGGTTTCTCCACCTGTTCACTCCCAAAATTTTTAGGTTCTTCTGAACACTATCCAGCCACCTTGTTGCTGGTCTTCCCCTTCTCCTTGTACCCTCAATCCTTGAAAAAGTTAGCTTTTTAACCGGGTCCAGATCTGCACACCTAAATACCTGCCCCAGCCATCTGATTCTATTGGCTTTAATTACTCTTAAGATGTTGGGTTGTCGGTATTTACGGTATACTTCAAAGTTATATAAACTTCTCCAAGTGTCATTTTCTTTTACTGCTCCAAAAATTGCCCGAAGGATCTTTCTTTTAAAAACGAGAAGTCTATTTTCTTCTGTTTTATTAATTGCCCATGTCTCACTACCGCATAAAATGATCGGTCTTATGAGGGTTTTGTATAGGTTTATTTTTGTATTAATGGAAAGGAGTTTAGATTTTAATTGGCTCTTTAAGCCAAAGTAGCATCTATTTGCCATCAAAATTCGATTTCCGATTTCAACTTTAAACTCATTCTTACTGGTAATAAGTGCACCCAAGTATTTAAACTGGGTGACTCCTTCAAAAGTATAGTTTCCAATATTAAGCGGCTGCACATCTTGTATTCTAGTGCTCGCAACCAAAAACTTAGTTTTTTTCCTCGTTTACAGTCAAGCCCAATTCCTTGGCAGCGCTCTCAAGGGCAACAAATGCCTCGATCGCATCCTGTTTTCTTCGCCCAACAATGTCGATATCGTCCACGTATGCCAATATCTGTATAGTTCTCTGCAGGATTGTGCCTCTAGTGTTGATACCTGAGTCTCGTATAACCTTTTCAAGGGCTAAATTGAACAAAATGCAAGACAGAGAGTCTCCTTGTCTGAGGCCTCTCTCTGTATAGAAGACCTCCGATACTTCAGACATGGTCTTAATTCTGCATTTTACGCTTCGCAAAGTCATTTTGACAAGATTGATAAGCTTAGGAGGGATTCCGAATTCGTACATCGCCTCGAACAATTTATTCCTGTTGATACAATCATATGCTGCCTTGAAGTCAATGAACAGATGGTAGGTATCAATTCCGTACTCCTTGGTCTTTTCTAGGATTTGTCTTATAGAGTGAATTTGGTCTATGGTAGACTTCCCCTCCAGGAAGCCACATTGATAGTTTCCTACAACTTTTGAAACATACGGAAGAAGTCTACGAAATAGGATGTTCGAAAAAATCTTAAAAGCCACATTCAGAAGTGTGATACCACGGTAGTTGCGACAGTCCAGCCTATCTCCTTTTTTGTGGATGGTGAAAATTGAACCCTCTTCCCATTCAATGCGCATCTGTTCCTGGTTCCACACATCACTAATGATCTTTAAAAGCTCATTGTTCAACTCTGGTGCATTGACAATAAGTAGCTCGGCTTTAATACCATCTGGGCCAGGGGCCCTGTTTCTATTAAGATTTTTTAAGGTATACTCCAATTCCCTTAAGGTAGGTACAGGCATATCTTGTGTTTGTCTAAGGGTACTAGGTACTTCAAAGGTAACAGTTTCATCAACCGGGCTGTCATTACCAAACAGCACCTCTTTAAAATGCTCTCTCCATCTAATCATTGTTTCTGTGTTATTACAAGTCAATTCACCATTTCTCTTTCTGATAGTTGTAGTTCTAGAGTTAAAATCTTTCCTAATATCATTAACCAATTGATAAAATTTTCGTGCTTCTCTCTGGGTCTTCATATTTTCTATATCTTTGTATTTGTTTTCCATAAAGATTCCTTTCTTTTTCTTATGCATCCATTTTTCTTCCCTTCTCAACTCCTTATATAATTCAGCTGAATTTCTAGTAGAGTGTCTTCCAATCATAACCCTGTAAGCTTGATTTTTTCTGTTAGTTAGTTCTTCACACTCCTCATCATATCAGCCATTTTCCCTTTTATTTTTCTTAAGCTCTGGTATGGTCACATTCGCTGCATTGTTAATCACCGTGACGACATCCTTCCACTGGTGTCTTTCATTTTCTACATAGTCTCTACTGGTAAAACTTTCCTTTAAACAATTCCTATATCTCTTTAGGGTTTCAGGTTTCTTTAATTCATTGTAATCTAATTTCTTAACCTCCTTGCGCTCCCTCCTTGTGAATAATCTGCTAATCTTAGCTCTCACTTTAGAAAGCACCAAAAAATGGTCAGAGTCCACATTTGCCCCTCTATAACTGCACACATCAATTAGACTACTTCGATGTCTTTTGTCAATCAAAATATGATCTATCTGATTAAATGTCAGGCCATCTGGAGACCTCCAAGTATGCTTATGCACATTTTTATGAGGAAATATAGTTCCTCCAACAACTTGATCATTTGCAGAAGCAAAATCTGCCAGTCTTGTGCCATTATCGTTGAAATCATCATGAAGGCTATTATTTCCTATAAACTCCTTCAAGCTATGATCTTTCCCAACCTTGGCATTAAAATCTCCAACCACTATTTTAATGTCATTTGAGTGACATCCAGAGAAGACATTTTCCAGCCTGTCATAAAAACCATCCTTCTCAACTTCAGGTTTTTCCTCCGTAGGTGCATGTACACAAATAATACTAATATTGTGTAGCTTACCCCTCAATCTTAATTTACATATTCGTTCATTCACCAGCACAAAGTCCACTACTCTCTCTCGTAACTTTTTGGACACAACAAAACCCGTGCCAAACTGATGTTGCGAGTCATGACAGCTGTAATAAAAGCTATAATTCCTCTTTTCCAGAATACCATGTCCTAACCATCTTATCTCCTGCACTGCCAAAAAATCAATATTATAAGAAGTAAACACTTCTATTAGGTTCTTCAGTGCTCCACCCCTATATAGGGTACGTAAGTTCCATGTCCCAATTTTCAAATCCATATTCATTCCATGTCGTCTCCGTCGATTCCGTCCGGATTTAGCTTCTTGAGATTTCTGAACAAGATATGTCATAGACTAATAATAAGAGTAGACCGAGCTATGGCAACCCTTTTGCTGCTCATAAACCAAACCATGTGACTGGTGGATATCCTAGCAACAGCGGGCGTTAATCGTAGCAGACGATCAACGCCAGCGCGAAATAAAATAAATAGAATTGATGGAACACGGAAGAATGATCTTTTATGGAGTCCGATTTGTAAATTTGTTACTCTAAGTTGTAAATATTTTGTTAATATAGTGAGTTTTTCGTTTAGATAGTATTGTGCATTTTCTTTAGTCAATTTCAATAACTCTCTAAGCAATAAAAGATGCGAGCGACCAAGAGGAATCGGCAAACGGTAAGATTTTTACCTACCGTTTCAATTTAAGATACCGATTTGTACATTTTTGCGTTAACGCAAAACGTTTACGCCATTTCGTTCACGCCAACGCTGACAGCTCCAAATGAAATAAAAGTTACCGAAAACTGATCAAAAACTATTACTAATGTCAAAATAATGCATAAGTAAAAGAAAAACAGTTCAATCTCTGCACCTGGAAGTTTTTTTTAATGAAAACACATCGTCTTAAAATACATGTCGAGTGCCAAACTATAGATAATGCTGCCATCTAGCAACCATGCTGCCAAAGTCTTCGCCAAGGATGCACTAGTCACATGATACATCTCTGAACCAATTTTCTTCATCAGCAAGAATGAGAAAGCTCGGTCTACTCTTATTATTAGTCTATGGACCAGGGTGTTCCTTTTAGTCTGGCACCTACCCTTCGACCTGTCCGGCTTGGGAGACCCTACCGGTAGCAAAGCTACCGCCGGCATAGCTTTCCGGGTCATAGGTGCACGCAAGCTCCACCGCCCCTTCAAGGCAGAAACACCATCGGGGAGATTTAGACAAATTAATCACAAAAATAATTGCTCTCTACACAATTTGTAACAATATTGTTACAAATTCTGTAAATAGTAATTATTGTAGTAACGTAACCTGTAAATAGTTTCCCGTAATGAATATACAACCCCTTTTCATTCGGCTAAAGTATAAGACCCCCTATTTTCTTTTCTTTTCATTGATAAAATTTGATAACGGTCTACGCATTTGGAGAAGAGGTAAGAATGTTGTGGAAAATTCTTTGATGTTTATAAAAGCGTCCTGTGTGATAAAGAGTTAGTTTCGATTGAGAATTTGTGCTGTGAGTGGATTAGCTCTGTTTATAGCGAGGCATTTCGCTGTGTTGTTTTCGTATTTGGAAGTAAATACGTGTGTAAACGTTGAGTTCACGGTGTTGTGTGATAATTGCTTAATTGCTGATGAATAATTTAGCAGTTGTTAACGATTTTTCCTGTACATAGTGTAAATAAATTTCCTGTGTTTTTATCAAGAACTGTGTCATCCTTTCAAGAAAGTGGAAGTCGCACCGAATCCGTTACAATTGGCGCCCAACGTGGGGCTTCTTCTGGACTTTCTTGGAGTAAGTGTGACTTTGGACATTTTTTTCATAAAGACTGTTTGAATTTATAGACTTTGTTTTTATGGTGATTACTATGCATTATTGGTTATTATTTAATGTGTGTATTTGTGAACATGTGATAGAAGTTTGGCACCCTTTCTGGGGATTGTACTGCCCGGGACGTGCAGTCCTTAGGAAGGGGGCAATGTTACAAATCCTGTAAATAGTAATTATTGTAGTAACGTAACCTGTAAATAGTTTCCCGTAATGAATATACAACCCCTTTTCATTCGGCTAAAGTATACGAACCCCCCTATTTCTCTTTTTTTTGTTCATTGATAAAATTTGATAACAGTCTACTATTTTCCAGAAGCGCTTGGAATATTTGAGAGATTTCTTTTGATGTTTATAAAGGCGTCCTGCGTGATAAAAAGTTGAGTTTCGATTGAGAATTTGTACTGAGAGTGTGTATTAGCTCTGTTTATAGCGAGGCATTTCGCTGTGTTGTTTTCGTATTTGGAAGTAAATACGTGTGTAACCGTTGAGTTTACGGTGTTGAGTGATATTTGCTAAATTGCTGATGATTCATTTAGCAGTTGTTGACGATCTCTCCTGTACATAGTGTAAATAAAGCTCCTGTGTTTTATCAAGAACTGTGTCTTCATTTCAAGAAAGTGGAAGTCGCACCGAATCCGTTACAATATGTTGTGTAACTCCAACAGAAATTATTAAGAGATACTTAAAAAATATCATATTGGTTTTTATTTTTTTTTTGCAAAGAAATGGTGTCAAAAAGTCACACACGTAATGCTGGAATGGCCCTGTACTTACACTTATCCAGAGGTGATTGTGAGTTCATCAAAAAATACCTGAAAGTTTCAAAGCGAGAACGGGGGGGGGGGGGGGGAATCTTTGGTCCCTATTACTTAAGTGCACCTTTGCCATAGTATTAAATAGTTCCGAGTCAAAATATTGTGTGTACATTTGATTAAATTTTTAATGGATTACAAAGTTACGAGTTGGTGTTATACAAATTATCTTGACATTTGTCCATCTTAAGGGATAGGTGTCCATCTTAAGACACTTGCAAGTATATTTGACGAGTATTATATAATTTTTAAAAAATGTGGAGGTAGGGAGATAAAAGCATAACAAAAAAAAACATAATTCCGGTATTTTCGAACATAAAAATACCGGAAATGCGTCCAAAAATACTGGAAATTCGGTAAAATACCGGAACACAATCACCCCTGCTTATCACTCATAATATCAATGCATTAGTTTTAGTAGTATGTTATAATATTTAAGCATTATACGAGCGGTCTAGTTTGGCTAGATTCTCCGCTTGAGGTGCCTTTGGCGTCTCATATATCAATGACGTCATATATGTTTGTAGTCTGGCAAAAAATTGATATAATATGAAGTTGGCACCATTTTTTAGTGACTTAGTTTTGGCACCAAATGTCATGAAGTTTTCACGACATTTTAACTTATTAGTCATCACTGTCGTGTAACCATCATCAAAGTCAAGTCACATCTCTGATGACGTCATCCTCCCAACAACTAATCAGGGAACCTTTAAGGGAACATAAGTACATACAGGCATGCATCCGGTCCGATTTTAACAGTGTAGATTTTAGATTTTTCAGTGTTTAAAAAATTATCAACTACTGGCAGATGCTGGTCAACTACTGGAAGCCAGTGGTCAACTACAGGCGAAATCTCCCTTTTTAACTTATATTCAAAATACAGTAGAAGACCGTTATAACGCCGACCTATATAACGCAATTCTCTATAAAACGCACAACTTTTCAGAAGTAAACAATAGGTTTTGAAGTTTAAAAAATTCCTCTGTTTTGCTTTGCAAGCACTAAAATTGTAAGGAAAATCAAATTTTGAAATAGTTTCTCATCTTTGCATCTTAATTCAAAGCTTTTAAGGGAAAATGAGTACTTACAGTAAATAGAAAATATCAGATGGCTCTTGAAAATGCAGCTGTTATGCAAACCATGAAGCTAGCAGAAGTGCAGGATAATGCACTTTATTTTGATTGTGAAACATATTTATTTGTGAACAACTAATTGTAATATTGGTGCTTTAATACTCATTGCAGATAAAACTCATTCTGAAGTGCTAATATATAGATGTAGTCTGAATATTAATTTCAAAATTTGTGAAATGATCTATATAACGCCAAAACCTGTATAACGCAAAAGCTCTGGTCCAAAGTTGTGCGTTATAACGGTCTTCTACTGTAAGTTGAAAGACAGTACGTAAAACAGAAAATTCATCAGTAATCATTGATCTTGATAGTTTTATAGACACACAGAAAATTTTTCAATTTTTTCCAGTTTTTTTTCCCGTGAAATTAAATAGAACTTGTAGAAATTTGAATTAAATAGTCAACTACTGGAGAATCTTTCTCACAATATTTTAATTTATTACTTCAAGTAAAAGGAGCTAATATATCATAAATAAATATATTAAATATATATTTTGATAGTCAGTTCTGCTTTAAATAATTTTAATTAATAATTAAAAGGCTTGAAAGAAAAAAAAGCTCCATGAGGTTAGAGTGGACAAACGGTTATGGGGCTACTGTGGTCACATGGTAATGAGGCTTCTGTGAATTCATGCCCACAATAATTCTTTGCAGCTTTGAGTAAGAAAAAAATACGGAATTAAATGTAATATATGTTATTTGCCATATTAGATTAATTTGAGAAGTATGCATTGAATTATAAAGGATTTTGTTCTTTCATATTTTAGGTTTCATTTACAAAACAAGATTGATTCTTGTAAAGTGATGAGTTCTTTTACAAATGATTAAAGAAAAAAATTTTGGGATTTTATTTATTACCAATGCTTCATCAGGGGCCAATCCAGGATTTTTTTCTCACTACCTATTTTTGTGAAAGTCTTTTTTTTTTAAAGCATTAATTTTGTGATTTTTTAAAGCATTAATTTTGTGATTTTTTAAAGGCATATTCTAATTTTTGTTACAGAAAATTACAGCAAATTAAACGTTAGCTTGAAAAGTGCAAGTGTCATCTAGTATTATTTCTAACAGTTTTTTTTTTTTTTTTTGGGGGGGGGGGGGAGGAGTTAAGAACCTACGAGGTAGGAAAAATAGCTAATATTCTTTGTACTGTGTACAATTCAGGAAATCAGAGAAATGTCCCACCCCCCAAACTGATGCTAAAAGATTGCATAAATGCAATTTAGCGAAAACCAGCTAAAAATGAGTTAAAATACTACAAAAAATTTGTTACCTATGTATTTTTCATATAAATCATCTCAGCATTCTTTTTATAAGTAAACCCTGTTTTAAACAGAAAATAAAGTTCTCTATTTTCAAATCTGGATTTTTGTGAAACTTTTGATTTTTTAATATTGTTTTGTGACTTTGCCGATTTTCAAAATAAGTTTTGCGAACCTGCTGAATTTATCACTTGATTTTTGTGAAAGTACCCATTTTAAAATAAGATTTTTGTGAAGGTACCGAAAAACGGTAGTAAAATCTATCTGTATTGGGTCCTGTTCATAAAATGAGTTATTGAAAATGTTGACATTTAGAAAGGATTATGTGTGTTTTGCACACTTTTTAAGCCTTTTTTTACTAAATGAGTTTGCTTATTGAAAGGGGATAAGCCAATTTATCGAGGAATTCTGTTATTTTCACACATTTATTATTATTTTTTTATAATTCAAATTAGTACCGACATAAGCCTTAATGACTTTGTGTTGGTCAAGTTTATGAAAAAAAAAAGCATTTTGCACTATGATGGATGAGTGAAGGCCGTATAAAAATGAAGTGATTTCATTATGCATTTCTTCTGGGAAAATGGTTAACAAAATAGTTCTTTGAGGAACAGAAATAAAAATCTTTTTCCTTGATGGAAAAGATGTGTCCCAAATATCATGAAATGAAATTGTACCATCGCCAGATGTTGTTAGAATGCATACTGCAAAAAAAAAATTGAAACGTTACTGATTATTTACATGGAACGTTGTGGGATTTCACCTATTTCCCTGTAAAATCAACTACTTTTAGAAAAAACATTTTCTGAATTGCTTTAAGTTAGACTCCTCAAAGGTAGATTGACTGAGCATATTTATTAAGTGTATTCTGTCCATGTTGACTAAGCTCTCAATGGGATCTTATTTCTCCAATGAGAGATTTTTCATATTCTTCAGAAAGATAACAGGATTATTTCACGAAGGTTATTAAGTTTTAGCGGGAAACGTTCCTGGTTTGTACAAGTGGTGTTATTGGCAGAAATTGGGCACATGAGCAGTCCATCCATTTCCAGGAAAGTTTCTGAATCGTTTTTACAGTGTGTGTTCTACTCTGCATCTCACATAACATTTTATGTTGATATCATCAGGGGCCAATCCAGGATATTTTTCTCGCTATTTATTTTTGCGAAAGTTTTTTTTTTTTATCAGCATTATTTTTGTGAACTTTTAGAGGCATCCTATTTTTGTAAAAGAGAAGTAGAACAAGTGAAATTTTAGTTTGAAAAGTGTAAATGTCATCTAGTATTATTTTTAACAGGTTTTGTTTTTTTGGGGGGGAGGGGGGAGCTAAAAACCTAAGAAGTACCAAAAATACCATCATAATTTCAGCTTAATGGGCTATGTACTGTGTACAATATTGGAAATTATGAGAAAATGGTTCCCCAAAACATGCTAAAAGATTGCGATAATATTGCATAAATACACTTTGGCGAGAAATAGCTAAAAATTAGTTAAAATACCACAAAAAGGTTGCTATTTAAGCGTGGTTCATATAAACCTGCTTAGAATTTTATTTTATGAGTAAATTTCGTTTTAAACAGAGAAACAAATTTTAAATTTTAAAATGCGAATTTTTGTGAAATTTTCTATGTTTTTGTGAAGCTACCTGATTTTACTACTTGATTTTTGTGAAAGTGCCTATTTCAAAACAAGATTTTTGTGAAGGTACCGAAAAACGGTAGCAAAATCAGCCTGTATTGGGCCCTGATCTTTCCCAGCATTGTAAAGTAGAAAAAAATTTCTCTTGTTCATTAAAATTGCTTTTTTTCTCATATAAATAAAAGTAACAAACATTTTACTTTTTTTAAAAAATAGTTTCTTTATTTTTAGACAATTTATAGCTACAAATTAATATCTCAACTTTTATTATGAGTTAAAATATGCTTTGTTAAGGCTAACATTGGCTAAGGAATCTGCTCTATTTAGGTTATATATAAAAGTTATTTATTTATATTTTTAAATCCACTGTTTACATTGCTTAATTAGTATTCTAGCTTATCCGCACTAGCCCCATGACATGGGACTAGTGTGGACATTTTTGAATTTTTTTAAATTAAATAACTGGTCAGCCAAATGTTTCAATATATCAATTAAAATAAGTGCAAAAGTGCAAAGAATTGTAAAAAAAAATATGAGGTGTATTAAAAACAGTATTTAGAATATTTCTTTTCCAAAAATGCAAAATTTGTCCACACTAGCCCCCCTCTCCCCTAATCTAGCTTTAAGAATTCCGTTTGCAAGGTTCTCTAATTTTTTATCTTTTGGAAAAAAATCAAATGGAAAAACATTTTAAGATAAAAAGAACCAAAACATAATAAAAAGAAAAGAAATACATGGCAGAGCAACTTACACATTAGATCTAGATTTGGTGGAAGCCCATTCAATTAGACGGCAGGTTCTTCTATTGAATTTCATGAAGCGACTGGTACCTTCATACCACCACCAGGCTTCCCAGTTATATTTGGATTCATCGAGTTCAAGATCCAACTCCATGATGTGTTGACTCTCATAGAAATCGGACAGAAACTCCTATAGATATGCATTTTGTTAGCAAGAATTTCTATCAGCTTACAAACTATTACTTTACTTAAAATAGAAATATCGAACCTTACGACACACGCAACATCGCTTGATATCATTGTCGATGGCGGCTTTAAAACAGGATGCATGGTAAGCATGGAGGCAAGGCAAATTGATCACTTCAGGTGAATACTCCATTTGGCATATCGTGCACACTGCTCCTTCTGAAATATTTCAAAATGGATATTACATTTAACGAATAGGGGAAGAGTGAATACAGTGAGACACAAAAATTCAATTATGCTTTTTATCATTAAAAAACACAGAAATTAAACTCTTTCAAATACAGTAGAAGACCGTTATAACGCACAACTTGGGACCAGAGCTTTTGCGCTATACAGGTTTTTGCGTTATATAGATCATTTCACAAATTTTGAAACTAATATTCAGAGTATATCTATATATTAGCACTTCAGAATGAGTTTTATCTGCAATGAGTATTAAAACACCAATATTACAATTAGTTGTTCACAAATAAATATGTTTCACAATCAAAATAAAGTGCATTATCCTGCACTTCTGTTTAGCTTCATGGTTTGCATAACAGCTGCATTTTCAAGAGCCATCTGATATTTTCTATTTACAGTAAGTACTAATTTTCCCTTAAAATCTTTGAATTAAGATGGAAAGATGAGAAACTATTTCAAAATTTGAATTTCCTTACAATTTTAGTACTTGCAAAGCAAAGCAGAGGGATTTTTTAAACTTCAAAACATATTGTTTACTTCTGAAAAGTTGTGCGTTTTATAGAGAATTGCGTTATATAGGTCGGCGTTATAACGGTCTTCTACTGTAGTACAATATTTGTTACTGCAATAGGTATTATAAAAGTGGATCAAGAACAAACTGCAAATTCACAAAAACAAGAAAAAACAAAATGTAATTTTGTCTCGCTCTTCTCCTCAAAAGTGGGAACGTTGAAACATAGTTTTTCAATTAGCAGACTTACACGAAGAATCTAGATTTACCAGGAAAAATATGAATGATTGTCGTCGTTTGCTTTTGTTATGAGCTATTGTCTTTGGCTAGGTAAATTTCAAATCTTCTTGACAGACAGTAGTGACATCTACCACTTATTTGTTTGCGACTGAGATAGAATGATTTAGAGGACTCTGGATGAGTAAATTGACTTAAAGTGTCATATTGTAATGGAGCATTAGATAAGAATGGAATACTTTCACTGTAGCTTTTGTCTTTTACTAGTACAGCAGCTTTACTCCCATTTGTTTCAGAAAATCTCCAAAATAACGTATCTCACTTTCTTTTTTCCCCGACTACAGCGAAGCCGAAAGGGAGGGTTATGATTTTAGCAGCCTATGTATGTTTGTATTTACGTATGTTACACCACTGTAAAAAAATCCAAAACACTACTGGTTATATTTCCGTGAAACATTTGGGATTTCAAACTTTCATCTATTTCCCCGCAAAATTAAGATTCTTTCCAAAAAAGTTTCCTGAATTGCTACAAGTTGCACGAATGCAGATTTTTCACTGTTGTGAAAATATTTTCAACTATCAATTTAAAGATTGACTCAGGGTGTTTATTAAGAGTATCGGCTTTAGATCGTCCATTTTGACTACGCTCCCAAAGAGAGCGAACGAGTCACTGGATAGCTGCAGTTTTGCAAGGCAAGGAATAAGCTTGGTACATTCTCTCTTAGCTTTGGCCATGGTTGCTGCAATTTTGGTAAATCAAGAAAAATCTAATTAACTTCATTAAACCAACCTAATTCGTCTTAAAGGTTCCCAAGACATGACTGGCATTCACATGGGAGATGCTGGGAGCATCTCCCATGAGGGGCATGGGAGTTCTCCATACCTTGATGCTACACTAGTGAAATGCGGACCCAAAACTTTCGTTCATGCCTGCAGGCATGGTGCAAAAGGTAAACAAACCGCATGGTGCACAATTAAGGGTAGAGAAAATCGTAAGTGTACGAACACTTTTGGGAGCCACTGTATTTCCGTGTATAAAACCGATAATTTTTCGAACCTTCTTTAAAGTCTAATTAGAGGGATCAGCTTACACAAAATCTGCTAATTTTGCAAAGAAAAAAAATCGGCACTCTTGTGATACTCCTGCAAGCAATATATAATTGCTACTGCCAAATAAATATAATGCTTGTTTGTTTCTTGGAGAGAAATTAACAGCTGAAAATAAGTTTGGTTATAAATAGTTTTGTTTCTTTTATCACAGCTCATTAGCACTTTTCTCCCCGCTCTGCAAGGGGACAGTAAGGGTGGGGAAAAAATACTATCGCTTCAGATAGGGTTACCAACTTCACAATTATTCCCACTTAGCGTCTGGCGTTAAAACTTTATAATGACTTGAATAGAAAATATTCTCATCATTTTACCAGCTGGTCAATATTTGTAATAATTTTATGGTGCGATGCAATGTTTAACCAGGGCCTGATTACCACACAGGCCAACTAGGCCTAGGCCTAGGGCCCCATCTTACTAAGGGGCCCCAAATTACTTAAAGAATTATGCTTAGCATTACAACAAGGCAAAAAAATACATATATTTTTAAATTAATAATTAAAAAGCAACAACTATTTAGTTGGAAATGAACTTACTTATAGGACAATTTTAATTACTTCTACTAGTAGCAAATTTACCACGTCACAATTATGAGATGCCTAGAAGGGCATGAATGCACATGATAAATGATTTACATAATTCTGTGATAGACAAAGGGGCCCCTAAAAATCAGTCTTCAAGGGGCCTCGAAATTATTTTGGGCCTAGAGACGTACCGAGTAGCCCTTTGGTTGAGTAGCCGAGTACCGAGTACTGGGCCTTTCACAACTCGGCCGAGTTACCGAGTACCAATTATGTTTTAAGAAGAACCACCAACATATACGTAGTACATTTGAACTCATCGGAATAGCAGTATAGACCTTCATGTCCATATAATAGTTTTTGAAACAATATTACAGCTGAAATTTATGCATTATTTAAAAGATTTTGCTTGTGCCAAAAATTTTAGAAAAAAAGTTATTTCTAAAATTAAAAATAAACAAATAAATAAAAGGTATGATTAATCAAGTTAGAATTAAAACAAATTATACCAATCTATTATAGTTCTAGTCCGCCAAACATAAATAATTTTTAAAAGCAAATACAGGAACAGTGCAGACACGTGCTTCTGCGTTACAAGGAACGTCTTTTTTAGGGCATAAAATGTGAGCTAATGAATGAAAAGACATTCAACAAAAAAATCAGACTTTTTTCAGATATCTTTAAATCCATGAGCTCACAATTTATGCATTGAAAAAGGCATTCCTTGTAACGCCAAAACACGTGTCTGTAGTATTCCTGCACATTTGTGATTTTAACGTTGTTTTGTTTGCTTATTTTTTAAGCAAAGGTATTTTTCTATTCCTTATAAATAATTTTTGTTCATAGCAAAAATCAATTTAATGATATAAAAATTCCATATTTTCTATACTTACCTTTTTTTTTGCCCAATTTTTTATAAATAAATTTTATTAACTTCGGGGACATTAAAATAAAGATTTATTACATTGAAGCAATTCAAACTTCATTATTCTCAAAATTTAACCCTGGCTTGTAAATTTGAACTGTTAGTGATTGCAGTATATTATATACCTGCATTTATTATTAATTGTAATATCTGTCTTGAACAATATTAAATTTTTTGCAACTACTCGGTATTGGCCGAGTATCTGACCAAAATTTGGCCGAGTACCGAATAGTTACCGAGTACTTGGTACGTCTCTAATTAAGGGTTCAATTAAAACTCACAGTGAAAAGAAGTTTTCGTCAAAGTAACGGTTTCAACGAAATTAAGTGTTGCCAATAATATTTTTTGAGTTTCTTCAGAGAATTTCATCGAACAGTCTAGTGTGAACATGCAAATTGATTGGAACGTCAGTGAGGAGGTATTTAAGCGGTGGACATTTGTCCATCGATCTCTTTTCCTCCCGCTTCCACAACAAGGATGTCTTCTCCTGTACAAGCTCCAGCAGTGGGCTAGCTGCCATGGGCTACGATCATTCGGCTGATGCTGGAATCGTGCTTGATCCACCTGCTGAAGAAGTTAGGCCGACATTGCATAAACTGCTCAAGATTTGGATTAGAAATTACCCAGGCGAAGATGATTCAAGGCTACTGGACCTTTTTTATCAAGATAAATTTTTAGGAGCACCTGTGGTATAACTGTTTTTCTTATTTTGTTATGCTGCAATATTTTTCATTGCTGGATTAGGATTCTACATGAATAGACTATTTTTACTTAAGAAGCTTTTGAAATGTTTGTTAACATGTTGTATTTTTACTGAACTAATAAATGTTAATGATTTATTTAAACATGCTTCCTAATTTGACTCAACCAAGACACATTTGTGAGGTCCACTAAAACTTTAAATAGTTTTTCCTCCTAACAAACATAAATAGGGTAGACCGGGGCATGTTTACGAGGATTTTTCCAATGAATTTTCTAATTTTTATGTTTTAACCGAGGAAATTTTAAACATTGTGGATGTATGAAGCAGTTAATGGAGTCAAAATTTGTATATTCAGCTGATGCGCAGCTTGTGTATTTGACCGTAAAATTTTTTTTTGAGTCCAAGTCGTTTTGCGCAAACTTGCCCCGAACACGGGGCAAGTTTACGCATAGTAAAAATCTTAGCAAGGAGTAAGTGTATGAAATATATAACCAAATTTAAATGTTTATTTATCTCAAAACACTTTAATAATAAGAAAATTACACACAATTAATTGAAGAACGTTTTATAGGCATGAAGACAACGCTATATGATTGTAAGCTATAAGATACGAGTGTTACTTAATTAAAAATGAATGGTGATTTTCGAAACTAAATAACATAACAACATTAAAGGTTAAAAACAGTACAGAGCGAAAAAAGCATCCGGGTTCGGTTTTGAAGTAAGACAGTAATAAGACACAGTAAGAATGTGGATAAATGTGCCCCACTGAAAATGCGTAAACGTGCCCTGTCGGCAAGTTTGGATTTATTTTTAACACGCAACAAAATTTAATAATTTTTCTGTCCATACAAATACACTTCTCAAAAAAGGATAAAATTCTGCTAATTTTTGTATATTTATTTGTTTTTAACCGTGTATTATTTATTCACAATAAGCTTCAAAACGTTCAACACAAAATTTACTCAACTTGGTAGAAAAGTTTTTTTCTATCCGCACGCTAAACCGAAGCTCGACTGATGCTCAAAAACTTGTGAGAATATTTGCTAAGGAGTAGCATCAATCTGGTATGGCTGTTGGATCTCCAGTTATAATTCATTTCGGAAAAAGTGCACTTTGTAAACGTGCCCCGGTCTACTCTACGAAACAAAGAACAACTTCGTTATAAGAACTCAATTTTGTTCAAAAGTACAGGTATGACTACTTTTACTACTATGCTTAGCAACGCCGTATAGTTAATTAAAACTCCAGTTTAAGTTTTGGCTCAGCTTTAGAAACCATTTTGCAGTTTTGGTTTTGGGTTTCTGTTGGATATAAAAAGAAAAACCAATAGTTTTGATTTGGACTAGATTGAAAAAAAAATCATATAACTCAATTGCTTTCATTTTCAGACAGTTAAGTTACATTGCAAAGAAGGGAAATCATACTTATTTTTCTTTCAAACAATATCAATCATTTTGCAGTAAGTTACCGCCTTAAGCAAGGGTTAAGGCAGAAATACATAAAATACACCGCCAGTCTTATCTCTGGCTTAGGGTGGTAACTTACTGCAAAATACCTAGCTTTGCCTTCAATCTTTGAGCTGAACCGCTCCATTGCTGCGGTCACTTGTCTAGTGTGCTAATTCTACATTAGCTACCTGTTTGTTTGCCTCTCTTGGCTCCTTTAAGAGGTTGTCCACCTCCAGCTCAAATACTTTCTATTGCTAAGCTATGAGTACTAAAAAGCTTGGAACTGCAGTCCTCGGATGGAATGACTAAGCTGGCGGTGTATTTTACGAATACAGTAGAAGACCGTTATAACGCCGACCTATATAACGCAATTCTCTATAAAACGCACAACTTTTCAGAAGTAAACAATAGGTCTTGAAGTTTAAAAAATTCCTCTGTTTTGCTTTGCAAGCACTAAAATTGTAAGGAAAATCAAATTTTGAAATAGTTTCTCATCTTTCCATCTTAATTCAAAGCTTTTAAATTGAAAATTAATACTCATAGTAAACAGAAAATAGCAGATGGCTCTTGAAAATGCAGCTGTTATGCAAACCATGAAGCTAAACAGAAGTGCAGGATAATGCACTTTATTTTGATTGTGAAACATATTTATTTGTGAACAACTAATTGTAATATTGGTGCTTTAATACTCATTGCAGATAAAACTCATTCTGAAGTGCTAATATATAGATGTATTCTGAATATTAGTTTCAAAATTTGTGAAATGATCTATATAACGCAAAAACCTGTATAACGCAAAAGCTCTGGTCCCAAGTTGTGCGTTATAACGGTCTTCTACTGTACTATAAACCATGTTTGAAAATCAAAAACTACAATTATTATTTCAAGTTTCAAAGGCAATCTTAAACAGAAAATGTAATTGTTCTGATGAGACACATCTTACCCAATATTGTTGAACGAGGACTTATTTCTGGTGTTTGACCAAGAAAGCTCTCAGTTGGAAAACAAAAAGTTTTTTTTTCTAATTAAACTTACCTTTATGTGTATTTCTGTCAATCAGAAAAAGAGGATGTGGGGATTGCATATATTTTTCAATGCCCTCTATATGTTCCAAGAAACATAGAGCTATTAAGAAACCCTATTTTTATTCATAAAAAAGTAAATTTTTCCATTTTTTCCAGAAAAAAAGGGTAAAAAAACCGTTTTTTTTTTCCACCACTTCAAAATTTCCTGAATTTTTACATCTCTAGTCAGGAGTCATTTAAAAATTCAAATAGAACGTTCAAAACTGAGATCCCACAGGCATGATCAATGGCCTTACGGCAGGTAAAGGCTGATCACATAGTTGACATGCGGGAAAACTGGGTATCGCATATTTGGGATCACAGCCTCGAACGTGTAACAGAATATTTGGAAAACGCTTACTCTCATCTGGGAATCCACGGAAATTGACTTCAAGACTTCTGCTCGACTCTCTATTGAAGTCTGGAATGTTTCGTACACCTCTATAAGATAAAGCATCAAAAAATGGTATTGAAGAGTGTATTAATGGGTAAGGGAATTTAGTTTTTTTAAAAAATAACAAAAACACATAACTAACTACAAAACATTTCACTACTTTACATTTCAAAAATTTCTTTTAGATGCCATTCACAAGGTGAACTGAATATTTAAACTGCACAAAATACATCTAGAAAATATCAAATATCAACGCCATAACAGGAGAAAGAAAAAAATACTGGGTTTTTTTTTTCAACAAAAATTCACTCTAATTAGAATTTGAAAGCAGGGGGATTTTGGTGAAAATGATAGGTACAAGAAAATTCATTTAAATACCCTTAGTAGTGCATCTTATTTTTGAATTCTTAGCTTAGTCACAAAATAAGTATCTGACATTGCAATACTGAAGCAAAAATCTAAAATAAGAGGACTGTTGACAGTAAAATTGATTGAAAAAAAAAACCAAAGGATTTTTTTGTATCAATCTGGCCTCACACAGGACGTTGATGCAGTAAGCGCAACACTTTAAGATGGATGAATACGATTGTAACAAAATATGCTTTATTTTGAGATTTAAAATTCTTTCTTAAATTTCAAGGTATCGCAACACTAGTCTTAATAGATTTATGTATTTATGTTACTGTAATTTTCTTTTTAAGAAATTATTCACCCCTTTGCTAGATAGTAGAAGTCTCATTGGTACCGAAAAGAAAATTTTAAATATTTTGCAAAGAAAATAAAATCATACATTTGTTTACCTGTGTATTTCAATTTACTCGGATATAAAACTGTTCATCTTCCATTGTAGATCACTACCTTTTCCACGATTGTAAATTATCATCTCCCTTTTTCATTTTTTTTCAGAAACATTCATATGTAAGACATAAGTGATTCGTTTTTCTGAATGTACTAATAGTTAGATTACAATAAGTGTCTCAGTAATAATATTTTTACAACATAGGTCAGCCTTTCTTCCTTTTTTCACACTATCACTGATACACAGTCATTACGAATAACGGCTAATACGAACAAATTCGTGAATTTTTGACATTTGCTATTAACCGAGCTCAACTGTATTTCACTTTCAAGTAAAACCATTTTAAAAAAAGACGTAGTTAAAGCAAAATTTGCCGCCCTAACCAGCTGCCTTGTGTGCCTATAGGAAATTGGGCCCTGCATTCAACGTCATTCTTTCGCTGGCTGTGCAACTTCCAGTGAAGGTTTGATGTGCACCCCCCCCCCCTTGTCTGAATTTTATTTATTTATTTTGTTGTTAATTATTTTAAATACTGTACTAAAATATATCTCGTATAACTTAACATAATGTAGAATGATAGATGAATATTGATACTTGAGAGAGAGATGCCGTCCCCTCTGCACCAAATACTAGAAAAACACCCCAGAATGATATTCCCATCATAGAGGAGGAAAACACTCAACTTTAAGTTTAAATGATGCAGTTTGTGCCATCTCTAAATTCTAAAATTTTGTTTTAAAAAAAATATTTTATTATTATTATTTTTTAAAATTATTTGACTTTTCACAAAATTATTTGATTTTTCACAAAAAACGGACCCTGTGAAAAACCCTGAACAGACCCCTGCTCTATTTACTTAATTTTGCGATTTAGTGAATTTTTCTTTTTCCCCCAACTAAAATGAAGGCGAAAACTCCTATTAACCAAATAATAAACCCCGAAATATCGCATTATTTTGAGGGCCAAAAAAAAATTTTTTTTTTTTGTTAATTTGATTTAGGAAATATTGGATTGTTTTCCAAATGTAACATCCAAATTGTCCGAAGCAGAAAAAGACTTTTCTCGGAATCAGCCATTTTTAATGGGCGAGGGGGCAACCAATGAATAGTGATTCTGGCGCTGAAAGGGGTAGTAGTGAAACTCCTATCAAAACTTACTTTTTCAAATGCTTTACATGGCCTGGAAACTGTAAAAACATACCTCATGCAGCAGACTGCAAAAGACACAGTATATTCTTCTCTCCGAAAAGTCGAAAGAAAACTATCAAGTACTAAGGAAACTCTCCAAACGTGTTTCTCGGCAGTTTAAAATTTCAAATCAACTAGCGTGTAATAAGAGGGAACGCTCAATAAAGAGCAGGGTTTAAGCTGGGTTCAAAAGTTCTTTAGCATAAAAGCTAAAATTGAGGAAAAAATGTTAGCAAAATGCTAAAATGTTACACATTCTCATATATTTATATATGCCTCAGTGTGTTTCATCTAAAGTTGAAAATAAAATTCACATTTCATCTGTGATATCTTTGAAGAAATAAGTACAGCAGCAATTTTTTTAAAACATAAAATAAAAAAAAGAAAACATGATTGGTGTTTAGTACGTTGCAGTCCCCTCCTCCTAATAAAGCAGTTATTGGGGGGACATAATTAGTTATTCATAGTTATTGAACTTAATTGTAGTTTAAACATCTTAGCTAAGATTTAAAAAAGATTAAGTTGATTATCGCCATGCACGCTTCCTCTCTAGGATCATACATTTCTTCTTTATTTAAAAAACTAATTTATTTTTTATTTGAGCAAAAAAGGGAAAATGCATTGCTTTATTTTCGCAATTCAGATAGTGTTTTCGCATTATGCGAAAAATGCGACCGTAGCGGAAACCCTGATAAAGAGTGTAATCTTTCTAATACAGACCCCGAAGTGGTTTTTGGGGTATAAAAGTAGGAAATAAGGAATCAACAATTAAAAAAATAGGAAAAAACACTTAAAAAAGTAGGAAAAAATAGGAAGAGATAGGATTGAACAAACGTCAAGAGGAAACAAATTTAGCGTAAACTTTATTTCTAATGTAAAATAAACGAACAGTATTTTTGATTTGAAACTGTCGCAAAAAATAAACTAACAGTACTTTTGAAGTATTAAAGGGATTTAATGAAAGAAGAGTTGTAAAAACAAAACGAAAGAAACAAGCTGACAATTTTCAGTTTGTAAAATAAACTGGTGGAAACAAAGATACTATAAATACAAATGAAAATAAAATCCAAACAAGGAAACACCTTTTAACAATACAGTAATAAAAATTTTAAGTGTGAAAGAATAAAAGGAACTGATGTGATATACCCCACCCTTGGCGACTTTTTCCTGTTGGCGCCAAGAAAGCGTCGCCAAGGAAAACGATGTATGACGACATATGTCATACATCGTTTTTAGCGATGCTTTTTTTAGCGCCAACAGGAAAAAATCAGATAAAAAAACATGATCAAAGCACTTCAGAACACAATATACATAAAAACAACATAAAACCACAACAGAAAACATCACGAATATACGCTTCAAAAATATCAGAAACTAGAAAGGTTTTGTACACAAAGAACAATTACTAGAAAGTATTTAAAATGCTTACATTGACAAATTACTATAACAGCTCACCAATGAAATAGTACCAATAGAAATAAAAGCTATTTTCCAACATGCATTTCATCGAACAAAAACTTTTCTGATACTCTGCTAAAAAAGAGCAAAGCGATTCAAATCGCGATGTTTAAAGCGTAAAACATCCCCAAAATCCATAACTATTTCAGCCAAAAAAGCGCTTAGTTACATAAATTTCGATGTATGAAAAGTAGAAATGTCTCGACAAAACATCCCAAACATAAACAATACAAAAAAACCATACATTTATTTGCTGTACAAACTTGCTCTCAAAATACCTATTATATTTTACATAACATACCGTAAAAACCGGCGTATCGGCCGCACCTGCGTAAGAGCTGCATCTGAAATAATGTTCGCGTTTGGAAAAAAATATCGCAGAAGGGCCGCACCTCGGGTATGGGCCGCATCGAGATTCTTCAATAAAGGAACTTGCAATGTAAATTACATTTATTCCAGTGAAAATAACGAACAAAAATACATGTTTACAACAAAATTAAGAATTTAAAAATAATAATAAAGCATTAAAAAGAATAAATAATTTTAAAAAAAGAGTATCAAAAAGTAACATTTGAAATTTCAATCGAAACCATCAAAGTCAGAATCATCACTAGAAGAATGAAACAAATTTAAAATCGTTTCATCTAATTGTTCATTGTTGTCGTCAATGTCGGAATCACTGTCCGCAGATTCGTCGAATCGGCCATTATCCGAGATTTCGGCGGCTTTGAACGCGTTCACAATAACGCTTTGTTTAACGCTCTTCCATGAGTCGCTTACCCATTTAGCGACTTCGGCGTAGATTGCTTTTCTCATTCTCCCAGTTTTCGTGTAGGAATGCAGACCATCCGTCATCCACTCTTCCCAACATTTTCGAACTTCACTTTTGAAGCATTTATTGACTGTCAAATCCAGGGGTTGCAGCTTTTTTGTTAGTCCACCTAGAATGACAGCCATAGTTGCAGACACTTTTTTACAGGCACTCTTGACTACATCTAACAGATGTGCGCGCATGGAGTCGAGAACAAGAAGTCCGTCTGACTTAAAAAAGGAACCCTTCCTCTTCCTCCAGACTTCATTCAACCAATCCAGCCTAATTTCCTGGCACATCCAGCCTTTTTCATTGGCGCGGATGACGACGTCTTTAGGTAAGTCCTCTTTAGGCAAGGTTTTCCGCTTAAAAACGATAAGCGGTTTTAATTTTTCTCCATCGGCCGCACATGACAACACACACGTGAATGAACATTTTTCATTTCCAGTTGTTACTATATTTACAGTTTTTTCTCCCGTAACATTAATTGTTTTGTTGAGAGGACAGTCAAAAGTAAGAGGCACTTGGTCCATGTTGACAATTTGCGACAAATCAAATTTTTTTTCGGAAATTGTTTTTTTCACAAGTTTAAGAAACTCTGCCTTCTTTATCTGCCAGTCGGAGGGCAACGCTTGCCCCATTGTCGTTTTCGTCCGGACGGAAAGTCCATTGCGCCGCATAAATCTGCAACACCAAGACTGGCTGCCAGCAAAATCATTAAGATTCATTTGCGATGCCATTTTTTTGGCTTGGAGTCTGATTTTTACAGTGGATAACGAAACACCCGCGTTTCGTCTTTCTTTAATCCAAACAGTTAGATTTTCCTCCAACTTAGGATAATGGACAGCTCCAGTCCTGTTCGCGTGTTTCTTACGCGGCATTGCAGACAAAGTTGCTTTATCTTTTTTCCATCGTCGTATACATTTCTCGTCTACGTCGAATTCACGAGCAGCCGCTCTATTCCCGATCTGCTCAGCTTTTTCCACGGCACGAAGTTTAAATTCAGCAGTATAACTTTTCAGCCGTTTAATAGGAGCCATACTTCAAATGGACCAATTTGGAGCAACAAAATAACAGGAGCGCTAGATACGATGTTGAAGTTAGCTCTGCGAGAAAGCGAAGTGAACAGGTCAGCTGCTAAATTGACGGGGAGGGAGAGAGGGCGTCTCTCTCTTCAATTCTTCGTGCCCTAAGGCTGAAAGTTTGTTTCCCTTCCCAGAACCTCAGTGACAGGACACAGCTTCAGATTCTACACCCCACCCTCCCGACCCCTTTTCTCTCCCGTAAAGCACGAAGGCGTTCTTTTCCTCGACGTCAATCCATTCAGCTGATTTTTTCATAGACTAATAATAAGAGTAGACCGAGCTTTCTCATTCTTGCTGATGAAGAAAATTGGTTCATAGATGTATCATGTGACTAGTGGAAGGGCTTGGCGAAGACTTTGGCAGCATGGTTGCTAGATGGCAGCATTATCTACAGTTTGGCACTCGACATGTATTTTACGACAATATGTTTTCATTAAAAAAAACTTCCAGGTGCAGAGATTGAACTGTTTTTCTTTTACTTATGCATTATTTTGACATTAGTAATAGTTTTTGATCAGTTTTCGGTAACTTTTATTTCATTTGGAGCTGTCAGCGTTGGCGTGAACGAAATGGCGTAAACGTTTTGCGTTAACGCAAAAATGTACTAATCGGTATCTTAAATTGAATATGTAGGTAAAAATCTTACCGTTTGCCAATTCTTCTTGGTCGCTTGCATCTTTTATTGCTTAGAGAGTTATTGAAATTGACTAAAGAAAATGCACAATGCTATCTTAACGAAAAACTCACTATATTAACAAAATATTTACAACTTAGAATAACAAATTTACAAATCGGACTCCATAAAAGATCATTCTTCCGTGTTCCATCAATTCTATTTATTTTATTTCGCGCTGGCGTTGATCATCTGCTACGATTAACGCCCGCTGTTGCTAGGATATCCACCAGTCACATGGTTTGGTTTATGAGCAGCAAAAGGGTTGCCATAGCTCGGTCTACTCTTATTATTGGTCTATGCTTTTTACCACTCCTGAAAGAAACTCTCCCTCCCCATCCCCCCCCCCCTTCACTCTCCCAGCATTTAGTTTCTGAAGTCCGAAGTAGCCTTCAGCTGTATTGGCTTATTCAAGGAACTCTCCCTTTGTTTGCCATAGATAGATGTCCGAGCAGGTGTTTCCCCTCCTTCTTCCACTGTTTCAGCAGATAGCTAACAGCTACAGGTCGTCCCTGGGCAGGGATGTCAGCAAAGATAAGAAATTACTTTTGTTACTTAGAAGTATCGCATCTGCTTTTGCCCACCCTCCATAGATGATTTTTGTCCTAAAAGATAAGATTATTTTCACCGTTATCCTCTATTTCCCAGCCTTTTATTTATTCTCAGAATTTGATATTTACGTCTGGAAGTGTAGGAAAAAGAATTAGCGTAAGGGCCGCCCCTTTGTATGGGCCGCAGTAAAGATAAAATAACCTTTTTTCACGCATGAGCCGCGGCTGATACGCCGGTTTTTACGGTAGCACTTTTATATTTTTATAAAATGCTAGAGTCAACTTATTTTCAGAAATTCAGTACCTAAAGGAGGCAGGTTAATAGAATATGTCTAAATAATTCGTGGCATCGATAAGAATTAATTTTTTGAACAAAATAGTCGTACTATTTTTGTAAAATTAATTTACATACAGTAAAAATAAAGTTAAAAACTACAAGAACTTCTCAAGGATTTGTAAAAAACAAAGAATTTCGGAAGTGAGAGTTTTTTTGGAATTCTAAAATAAAGAACTTACCTTTTTATGGTATAAATCCTCACACTCAGTCCAAAACAAAACATCATATGACAATGGCACGTTACAGATACACACCACGTCGGAGTTAACTTTTAATTGACGTTCAAGTTTGAAGAAACTGGCATTTTCTAATGTTTTTACTTTAAAACACAACTACTGAATTTAAACTAACACAAAATAAGCTTTCCTGTCAGGTATATTGCACAAAACAACACCTATCTCTACTGCGTGAAACCGAGTAAACAATCCAAGTAAACAAGTTTGAACAAGATTGCCTTCGGGTTCGAAACACGGGTTAATTTCGCCAGGGATGCCATGCTTAAAAAGTTATCGCCTCATTGGCGAGAAAAATATTTCAATTTTGTGCAAAAAATCGGATGTCGCCAAATGGGGGGTATATCACATCTGTACCTTTATTTTACTTTATTTCTGAACTTTATTAATATTCTCATTATAATTATTACTATTTATTTAATTTTTGGTAGTTTATATATTTGGGAATTGATTTTTGTAACTTTAACACTAGAACCGCGGTAGGGGTCAATCTGACCCAAATCAAATTTCATTTCTATTTTTTCAGAGATTTTACTAGCGGAATGACTTGAAACTTTTCGACTTTTTCTTAAATTGTATAAATACTAACCTGTAAAAGAATTAGCCATTCAGAAATTTTTATCTCCGAGATATTAATTCTTATACCTAGAACAGCGGTAAGGGTCAGAATGACCCTTCGCTTAGTAGATGCAAAACGAAACGATTCTTGGAATCAGTAACAGTCAAAACTGCTTCCCAATTGGT
>NW_026558318.1:1288014-1393166 GCF_026930045.1 Uloborus diversus | reverse complement strand
ATAAATTTTTATATCTGTCTTGGACAATATTTAATTTTTTGCAACTACTCAGTATTGGCCGAGTATCTGATCAAAATTTGGCTGAGTACCAAGTAGTTACCGAGTACTCGGTACGTTTCTAGACTCAAGAATGTAACATTTGGGATTTTCTAATTTTTTTGTTTGAACAACCAACAATTTATAAAAATGTAATATAGCAAGTAACTAATGAATGTCCTCAAACTTATTATTAGCAATCCTAAAATTTCCAGAGGAATTTAAAAGCACACAACCCGAAATAAACATTTTTTTCTAGTCTGATGCAAATCTGATTTTGGCTAAAAAACTAATTTTTTTAAAAGAATTGAAAATTTGTTCCTAAAAATTGTTCCCAGGTTGACACAACCCTTATTTATTTTATTAGCAGAATTTATAGCCTAGAAACAATCCCACAATGTCTACTAAGAAAATTAATCTATCACTCCCAAATTTTAAAAAATAAAAGGCAGAATAAACAAATATCAAACCTTGGATCACCATCTTCTAGGATTGGCACTCAAAACTAACGAACATTAAATTATTTCTCTGCAAAAAATTTAAGATTTTTTTTCTCCCAAATATGCTTCAGCAGTCTCAGATTTGATTCACATACACATCTTAGCCAAAAAAAAATTTATGAAACAAACAGAATAACTTTCTTGACTTGATCTTCAAAATTTTATAGTAACAGAGAAAAAAGGAAATTTGGAACAGCTGTCCTGAACAACCTTATCATTCTTACTGATAAGATTTTCAATTCTCTGAATAAAGAGCAAAATTGGAAAATGAGGAAAAGGACCAAAAGTTATACTTATTGTTGTAGACCATTCTTAAAATACAGTATAACCTCGATATCTCGAATCTCTTGGGACGGGGAAAAAATTCGAGATATCGAGTTAGAGGTTTTTAAAAAATTACACTAGTAACTCTCACAATTACACACACCTACACTATATGCACTTATATATGTACTATGGGACCACTTTGAATTACGATCTATGAAGTAGTCTTCAATATTTTATGAGATATGGAAATGAATCTATTTTCAACTTTGTTTTTTCACCTAAAAATTTAAAAATTCTAATTTTATCTTTAACCAGTAACCTCACATTCAAAAAGTTCTCAGCAGCCGTATTGTAGGAGTTAAAAAAACTGAATGATGAAAATGAGAAACGCATTTTCCGTTTTCGCTTGAAAACTGACGGACGAAAAATCGAACCCCTTTCCTCAAAGTGGACAATATGTTCAGGAGAAATGCACAAAGATTCTAAATTCTTGGGAAAACACTGCACCCCCTTCATGCCAACACTCCCCTATTCTCTTGCCCCAACCCCTATTCAAAAATTTCCAAGAAAAGGGATGAAAAACGTTAAGCAATGGTCCCTGGGGAACTGGTTTTACTACAAAAACTGCCAAAGCAAAACGACAATTGAAACTTCTGTGCAAACATTCCGACATATCAAGGGTTTCAAAAAATAAATTTCGAGATAACTATGGAAAATACATAGGGGTTTTTATAGAAAATGCTGGGGAAAATTTTTGTTTCAAGACATCAAGGGTTTCGAGATAAGGAGGTTCGAGATATCAAGGTTTGACTGTATATAGAAGGTAGAGACGTACCGAGTAGCACTTTGACCGAGTAGCCGAGTACCCAGCCTTTCACTACTCGGCCGAGTTACCAAGTACAAATTATGTTTAAGAAGAACCACCAACACACACTTAGTACATTTTGAACTTATTGGAATAGTAGTATAGACCTCCTTGTCCATAAAATAGTTTTTAAAACTAAATTCCTGCTGAAATTTAATTACGAATTATTTAAAAAAATTTGTTTATGTCAAAAATTTTACAAAAAATAATTATTAAAATTAAAAATAAATAAATAAAAGGTATGATTAATCAAGTTGGAATTGAAACAAATTATCTTTTTCAGTGCATACTACAAAAACTGCCAAAGCAAAACAATTGAAACTTGCTTCTGTGCAAAAAATTTCGACATATTAAGGGTTTCGAAAAATAAATTTCGAGATAACTATGGAAAATACATAAGGGTTTTTATAGAAAATGATGGTTAGATAGAAAATTTTTGTTTCCAGACATCAAGGGTTTCGAGATAAGGAGGTTCGAGATATCAAGGTTTGACTGTATTTTAAGTGTGCTGCTTTGCACACCTGGATCATTTTTATTTGCATCATTTTCCACAAGGTGTTTTACCGAGTCTTTTATCACTCTGAGAGCAACCAATTGTGTCTTAACTCGTGTTTAGTTTGTCACTTGTCACAATTCTTTTGTTAAGCCTCTCTTCTCGGAAATTTGGCCATGAGAAAAAGTGGACAGCCTTAAGTTGGGTCAAATTAGGGTAGTGCAGTTTTTCATCCTTCAGGTTAAAGATGAAGTTCCAACACCCCCAAAGCAGAATACTACTAAATTTGCAACTTACGTCGCAGGATGGATGCCTGAGCTGCAGAACAATTCTCTGCAGAAATTCTAGAAAAATCTATAGAATTTCTGCACAAACTGCAGATTCTTGAAATATCTTCCAACTACAGATACACGGGTGCAGAATATGTCCGATCCGACGATCTAGGATTGGGGGAAATTTGAACCATCTGGGGAAAATTTTGCAGATTCGATTTTAAAAAAAAAAAGAAAAATCCAATTTTTTTTTTCTGCAAGTGTATTTTGAATGCATCTCCTTTTGCATCACCACTCTTTATATTTTCATCAACTATTTGTTGGATAATCATTTACATTTAAAATAAATGTAGATATGATATTTTAATTAAAACTTACATACATTTACTTAATTTGCATTTTAGATACCGAGTTCTAAGGCTACTAGTTCATTCTATTAGTTTTAAAGATGCAATTGCTTTTTTTTCCCACAACTATCTCTACCTATAGCAATAGGAATGAATGAATATCTGAAACATAGCATATTGTAAAATTTTGGGGAAATTTTCATACAGTTTGGGGGAAATGTTGGTGTTAAAAACATTTTCTGCACCCCTGTACAGATATAGGTCTACAGAATATTTGTAATTCTTGCAAATTACACTTATTTGACGGAAAGCCGTCGCAAAATGTCGGAATTTTATGCGTCATTTGCAGAAACTTTAGATTCACTTTTTATGTTTGTTTCGTAAAGTTTTCCTCCTTGTTTCATTTTTTCAGATCTCAGAGCGATCCTATATTTCTTATAAGCCTGAAAAGATTTTTTAGTTCCCTTTTCACTTTTTCCCCCCCCCCCCTGATCAATCTTCATCCACCACAATTTCTGCTAAAAACGTATGTTTCGGAAACATGCCAACATTGAAACATGTATCTTGCCAAAAATTGCGTGTCTTGCATGAGATTTCAATCCCTTTGCATCCTGATTTTCAGTTGTTTTTAACATTTTCGATATTTTATTATATGCTGCCGTAACCTCGACTCCATTTAATATAGTATTTTAGTAATTCATTTATTTATTAGCATTATTTTAATTGCTTATTCATACTATGTAAAATTAACAAAAAAAATAGTTGACACCCAGACTAGAATTTTAATAAAACTTTAAATGTTTGCTTTTTTTCATGCATTTGAAAAATCTTACACAGTATAAGTTTTACGGCCAGTTCTAGTTTTGGGGATTTCATAGTCTTCATGATCAACTTATTTTATAACGTTTCTACGTGTACTATTCAGGGTTGGCTTTCTGCCGGCAGAAACTAGTTTTTGCCGTGCCAGTGGCAGAAACTGGTTATAACCGGTAAAAATCAGCAGAAACTGGCAAAAACTTAAGTGTCTTTAATAACTCAAGTAATTAGTAAATGATATTTGTTTGGGTAAACTAAAGAAATAAACATCATTTCATCATTTAAAAAAATAAAATCTAATGCTATAATGCCCTTGATTTAGTTCAGAAAGGGAACTTTTCAATTGCAGATGCTCATAATGATTGGATTAATCTAACAAAGGACAAAAAATCTTATAGGTGTTTTGGAAAGAGGAACGACATACAAAATTAAAAGGCATTTCTGATTTTAATTTGCTCACTTACATGCTTCCTCTCAATTGTTTGTGCAGAGGCTCGTAGTATTTGGATTAATTTAACAAAGGATAAAAAATCATACTGGGGTACTTAGGAAAGAGGAGTGACATACAGAATTGAACGGGCATCTACCGATTGTAATTTGCTCACTATGCTTCCTCTAAATTGTTTGTGATTGAAATTATCATGTCACATGCTTCAAGAAGAAAGTGCCAGAATTTTACTTGCCTAGAATTTTGTACCTAATGTCACAGCTTTGCAAAATAAATTGGCCCCATTTCTCAAAACTAATTTTTTTAGTCAAATTTTTACCACAACCCTAGTTATTACATGGTGGACCAGTTATACAATAGATGAAAGTTTCACAAACATTGCTTGCTTCTTGATGCATTGTCCGCTAGCTCTTCTGTTTTAAGAATATTCTAAAGTTTCCCATTTGTGCATATTAAATTGAGAACCTGTTTAGATTTTTGGAACCACCGTTCCGAAGAGGCAATTGCAGGGTCCCAACAATGTTACATTTGATTTTTAATTGTGATAATTGTGTAATAAAATTACAGTGCTTTGGTTAACAATTATTTTTTTCCATGTATTTTCCGTTGTATATCAAGAATTAATTTTGTGAGTTTTTGCCAGTTTCTGCCGCAAATGTGGCAGTAAGTAGTTTTTGCCATGCCGGTTTTAACCGGTTTCTACCAGCGGTTTTAACCACCTCGGCAGAAACTTGCCAACCCTGGTACTATTCTAGAAGTACTTGCAGAACAATTTTGGGCAAGTAATTTTACGTTGCAGAACACCACAAAGTATTCTGCTTCAGGGTCCAATACTTATTGACGGTATTATCTGCTACATTCTTAGGAATATCTTCGTCATGGATATACATTAGGGTGTATCAAATAAAAAAAACGAAAATTGTATTTTTCAAATTGAACACCCTTTTATATTTTCCCTTTTATGTCAAAAACACTAAAAATTTTCCCATAATTTTAAAAACGCCAACCAGTGCCGACTTGTGTCTGAAATTGTGAACCAGCACTAATGTACTAGGCTGAATCGAGAAAAAGTTTTTTGGAAATTCGAAATTTCATGTTGATAAAAAACATTGCCCCTATAGCCACATATGTACCACAAAAACATTTATCCACGTTAAAAAATATTAAGGCATACAGCAAGAGGCCTTTTTTCAAAAAAAATGATTTTCTATTTTATTTTTTTAAAAATTATACATTTACTATTTATATTAAAAATCGATTACAAAAATTATAAGCGAACATATTTAAATCAACATTTGCAAATGAATAATAAAAAAACAATGTTTTTTAAAATGAAAATTTAACTGAAACATGAAAAAAAAAGATATTTTTGAGTCATATGAGGGAGACTTAAATATTGCATGAGAGCGAAATCTCCTACTTAATGCTAATTACCTACTTTATTATTTATATTTTTCAGCTTTATAATTTCTAAAAATTTACCTTAACATGACAAATAATAGTTTTTTTTTTTGAAGAAAATTATAAATTTTAGGTCAAGTGCAGGATATTTTAATATTTTTAAACTTGAATAAATATTTTTGTGGTACATTTGGGCTTTTCTTTTGATGAAGCAGGGCATAACTTTCAATAAAAGGTCACATAACTTGTAATGCATAAGGTGTAAAATTCTTCTGGGGTACCAAAAATATAGGATTTATAGGAAATATATGATGGTTTTTGACCTTTTTGGAAAAACATAGGATTTATAGGAAATATAGGACGACTTTGATCCCCGTACCTTTTAAAAAAATAAATACGAGTTGATTTTAGTCAATTATCATTCACCTCCATGTTTTGATTCATTGAATAAATAGTCAATGTCATCCAAATACAAAATACGGCCTATTAAAAATATGGAAAAATGTGTTGAATTTCATTTTAATACCCCCATAAAATGAATGCCTCTTGAAAAAAGTCGTGATCCATAGAACTAACAGCAGTATTGTTATTCAATTGAGAAACACAATAAGGTCAAACAATCATTTAAAAAACTGCAGTGTGGCAGTCTAGTTAGCACTACGATCGATGCAGTCATTTTTAAATTAATATTACGATGATTTCACCTACAGTACTAACAATTGATTCATAAGAAGTATTACATAACTAATTAACTCTTACATAGTTAGCCATTACATACTCATATCAGCATCAACTCCCGGAGAACTTCCAACTCCGACTGAGTCTTAACACCCAGCGAAAAACTTATTCACTTTTTACAGATCTAAATGACAATCAAAACGAGTTGTCGACAATGAGAATTTCAAAATATATTCGACGATCGATCCAAAAAATTCGCCAGCAATATTTAGCTCGGAAACGTCATCACAGATCGCTAGGAACACTTTCCCTCTAAATGTTCTTTCGGGGATAAAATAAACCAAAATGTGGATAATATGAGAAATAATGAGCGATAATGTAAAGAATTGATTGGATTGACTTACCTTCTGACCAAAATTGTACAAGATGGAATAAGATTTTTGAGCTAACTGCTACGAATCCACAGCCCAGCGCCTATGATAATGAAAGAGGTTAGCGAAAAGTGATCACGTGGCTTTATAAAGTGCCGGAGAAAACTTGATCTCTGTTGCCATTCTCGACATCAAAATAAAACATACTTTGAAGCAAAAACTCAAGGCCTAAATTCATCATAATCCACACGTATCATAATCAACTTCAAAAGCAAAGAAAAGTAATTATCGAACTTGAGCCTTGATGTTAAACATTTTTAAAGATTGCACCAAACGAAAGAAGTTTTAGAAAAATAGCCATTTTTCTTCTTATAAAAGCTAGGGGCTCCCCATAAGGGAGCCCCTCCAAGGCTGGGAAGTTTCATAAATTTGTACCTTAGTTTCTTATTTTATTATTTTTCTTCTTATTTATTATTTTTCTAATAATATTTTTCTATATAATATTTTAATTTTTTAATATTTTTCTATTTCCTACTCAGAGTCACAATTGACTACAACTGTATTTATTTCGAGGACTGCGTACTAAGTGCCTTGCCTCCATTATTTTTTATACCGATAGAGGGCAGCACCATCACCGAATCGAACAGTTAATGAGAATTTAGAACTAGTCCAGGAGCTAATAGCTAACGAAGAGGTATCGTTTCACTTGGAGGACATTGAGACCACGAGCATATTTAACGTCGCCCAGTCCCCTTTAATGACGACGGTGGGTCTTCGACTATCGAGGTTCGAACCGAGGACCCTTCGGCCCCGAATTCGACACTCTACCGATCGGTCTACCACGGCCCCAAGCAAAAACTCAAGGCCTAAATTCAAGAAGATGTTCCGCTGCCGATCATAATCAACTTCAAAAGCAAAGAAAAGTAATTATCGAACTTGAGCCTTGATGTTAGACATTTTTAAAGATTAAACCAAACGAAAGAAATTTTAGAAATATATCCATTTTTCTTCTTATAAAACCTAGGGACTCCCCATAAGGGAGTCCCTCCAAGGCTGGGAAGTTTCATAAATTTGTACCTTAGTTTCTTATTTTATTATTTTTCTTCTTATTAATTATTTTTCTATATAATATTTTAATTTTTTAATATTTTTCTATATAATATTTCTTCTTAATTTATTATTTTTCTTCTTATAAAAGCTAGGGACCCCCCATAAGAGAGCCCCTCCAAGGCTGGGAAGTTTCATAAATTTGTACCTTAGTTTCTTTTTTTATTATTTTTCTTCTTATTTATTATTTTTCTAATAATATTTTCTATATAATATTTTAATATTTTTCTATATAATATTTCTTCTTTTCTTCTTAATTTATTATTTTTCTTCTTATACAAACTAGGGGCTCCCCATAAGGGAGCCCCTCCAAGGCTGGGAAGTTTCATAAATTTGTACTTTAGTTTCTTTTTTTCTTTATCTCTTCTTTTCTTTGCAGATCGAATTACAGCAATACGTGAGAGAAGGCTCGATGATTTTTCAAAAAAATGCAGGTAGCATTAAGACGACAAAGTCTGGGGTGGCAAAATTATTAGAGCCGGCTCTGGGCGGTCATTCCAAGCTCGTCAGCTTGCGAGATCGAGATTCTCGCTCACGTGATCGGTTGTAACGTAGAAAAGTCGCAAAGTAGCATTCTAATCTACTCGAACCTAGCCGCAAGATAAAGTTCAAGTAGATTAATGCTACTTTGCGACATTTCTATGTCACAACTGATCACGTGAGCGAGAATCTCGATCTCGCAAGCTGACGAGCTTGGAATGACCGCCCTGGGTAGAAGCTTCGCTTCGTGTACTGGAGGTCATGGGATCAATTCCCACCAGTGCACTGGGTGTTCTTCTCCCCTCTGTGGGTTGTATATCTTTCCTGTAGCTGTGTTCGTCAGGAGGCAAAAGACCTCTGCGTGTATTATGTAATGCCGAAAAGCTGGTTAGCTTTTTTGGTACATATAAATTATTAAAATAAAACAATCAGTTTAATCAGGGCTCCCAACGAGGGTAGACTTAATAAAAAAGACAATTATTAAAAATTTCAAAAGGGAGGGGGTAATTTTGAAAGTTTTTTGTTGTCTCATTTCAGTGGTCTCATTCTTGGAGAGTACAACCTAGCATGTGGAGGGGGGTGCGCCAGTAGCATAGTAAGGAAAGGCTTACAAGGCTGCAGCATCTCCCAAAATTTCTAAAATTAGATTTAAAAATGCATGTTGATATTTCCTTTGCGTGTGTTTTCACTTTGCGCACATCGGGTGAAATTTTTTTGTTAATAAAAACAAAGTATATAGAGTTATCAATTAAGGGAAAGAAAAAAAAAGATAATTCAACAAAGTTGACTTTCAAAAAGATAAATCAACTTCATTCAGAGCCAAACGTGGGTCCAAAAGAGTGCCCCTCCCCCTCTTTAAGCAACCGAAAATCTACGTTTACAGCAGTCTTTATACTTTGGAAAAAAATGTCAGAGACCTATATTTTACCCCCATCGTTGACCCCCCCCCTAAATGACCCTCATTAAAATCCGGAAGTTGATCTGCGAACTTTTTCTTGAGGGGATGGACTCCCCTGTATACTGAAATGCATTATTGCCGAAATTTGGGACGAGAAGTGATTCGATCCCCGTGATTGCGGTCTAGGAAGATTGGGCGCCGAGCATTTTGTGCGCTAGGCATCCTTTACATCACTAGCTTCACTTGTCTGTTGCTACTTTCGTTATTCTTACATTTTAAAAACTGTTGTTTTGCGAAAATATGCTATGATTCGAATATGTCTTTTGCCGAAAACAGCGAAATAGAATCATCGGATACAACGTGATGAAGGTGGAGTCAAGTGCCTTCTTGTGGAAAACGGACACATGTGCCAAATATAGGCATATTATTATATATGGTGATAGAGTTGTCGGGATACCCAACAATCGACTTCTCGCAGTTTCGTCGGATTTAAGGCCAACTGCACTGCCTATGTTACCAAGCGTGTTAGGTGCAATTTATTAGCAAGACAACGCTCCTACACATGCTGTAAGGCTCCTCTACGATGTGTTCAAGGATACGACATTCTCACCTGGCTTGCCAGGGAACCGACTGTCCAATTAAAAAAAAATGACTTGAGCTCTTACAGGGGTCATTGGTTACCTAATTATTCGATGTCACGGAGAGTTCCGGCTTATATAGTTGTTTCACGGTGACAAACTTTCCTGTTCAGCAATGGGCACAAGAGATCTCTTTCTCACTGAATTCCTTCATATTTGAAGGAATATATTTTTGATTTTATGAGATGACTAAAAATAAGTCTTAATAATTTACCAGCACTGCTATTTATCTTTCTACCTTTCCTTAAGTGCCTTTTGACTTGATTAGCCACTTGGGCATTTATTTTACTTACAACTTTTGAAAAATTTACTTGGTGATCTAAAAGGAAGTTTGAATTTTGGAAGGAAAAGTAGGTTATTGCTGGTAAAAAATAACAAATTTCTCCTCCTCAGTTTCGGAGATTCGATATCAAGTAGTTAATTGGCAGCTCTGGCACTAGCAACATTTCTTCATATAATCTGCATAAGTAAGGCATCCAGTAAACCAGAGAAGTAACATTCCAAATCTTCCTATTACAAAGAAACTAGAAGCCCTTCAAAATACAGTCCATTCGCGATAACTCGAATCTAAAGGTACCGACGAAAAACTTCGACTTATCGGAAGTTTGACATTTTAATATGAAAAACCATCGAATATTTCAACTAATATGTACAAATAACAGACAAAACTACAGAACTTAAAAGTTTTTAAGTACAATATGCACAGTGTAATGAAAAATATTCAGAGAAAAAAATCAAAAGCATGATTTTGATACTGCTGGAACCATTTAAATAGAGCCGATTCTGCTTCAGGAAAGGTACACATCTTCATTCATTTCAAATTCGTGGATTCTACAGCTTTAGAAGTTTCACTTTTTCTTTTCATATCATTGACAGAGTACTTGCTTAAACGTCTTTAATAGTAAGCAAAACTCACTCCGTCTTTAAGGAACTTATCAGCAAATGATTGAAATAAACAATGAAAGGGAACGCATCTTAACTTAGGTCAGCCTTTGAATAAAGGTACAATCAGTTGACTTGACAACTAGACAGCTTAAAAGAAAACTGGTAGTCCAGCAACATGGCAAAGTGTAAACAGTACAGTACAACAAAAGAAAACAAGCTAACTCATTTCCACACGTGCAACTCCTTTATCGCACACTGGCTCAACAGGCTTCTTGCTTTAGAGGTCTATTGTGTAGGAATTGGAAGTGAAGGTGAATTAATTTTTCTCTCATAGTCACTTGATACTTTTTTTTTTTACGTTATTTCGAAATAAATTTCGTGTCATCTTCGAAAAAATTTTGGGTTAAAGGAAGTTAACTTCCGAGATATTGAGAATATTTAGCATGGAATTAAAGACAAAGGGGTCGGGCCTTGATAAAAACTTTGAGTTATTGAACTTCGAGTTATTTGCGAATTGACTGTAGTTGCTCTCATAAATATTGACGAAAATTCTAGTGAAATATTTTTCCAAAGAACATAATACGCGTTAAGCATCACAAAAAAGGTAAAAACATGTAGAATTCCTTTCTACAGCCTGATTACTAAGCACACCAACAAGCCCGTTGCCTACCATCCATAATATTTAGAGGCCCTTAAATGATGAAAATTGTTTTCATTCTAAAAGAAAAAGCAAGAAAAATAAGATTACTTTGTGTATTTCTTTCTTTCTTCGGCTTTATTTGGGTGCAGGTTGCTATGCACCCCAAAAAATATTGTAAGCAAGTGGTTGCGCCCTTGAAGGTGATGCAGGTGGTGAATTTTTGTGTTTTACGTTTTGACGACAGACAGCCCCAAGAAAATGTTCGGTGTAGCCCCCCAATATCTTAATTAGGCCCAAGGATGTATAAAATGTTTTTATCCTTAATATTTCTTTAAACAAGTTTTTAGTATTATTTCTATAAATTAGCGAGTAGTGCTATTCGCTAAATATATGAAACGATTATTGATAGTTACTGTATTTCAAATTTCCTCTTAATTTTAGGTTTCAAATGTTATTCAGAAAGCATATGAGGCAGCGAGAAGCAAAGGGATGTAAGTGGCAAAATTAAAAATTTGCAGACAATCAGTACAAATAGTAGATGAACCTCTCCTTTGTCTTGGGGCAAGGGATAGTACTAGTAGCCCTGGTAGGTTTTGTTATACAGCATGATTTAGAAAAACTTTTCAATGAAAGCCTACCAAGAACATTTTAAACACGTTTTCTTCAAAACTTGAAAATTTCCACATACATACCTTTGCTTCTCACTGCCTCATACGTTGTTATCAAAATAATGAAACACATTTCATATTAGTTTCATAATATTTATTATAATTGCAGATCTATACATGAAACGAACTTTGACTTAGTAGGAAGCATGTTTAAATTTACGAAGAGGATTGGCAGCTAAGTATCATCGCACAAAATTTTACCTTTACTGGTATTTACGTAGTTAGTATAAAAATTCATTTACTTATTCATTTATATCATTTTTTTTGGAATAGAAAAGGGGCAGAGAAAATAAAACACTGCTCAACATACCATAACACTAAAACTTTCATCTGAAAATAGAAAAAAATATAAACAAATCGACAAGTTAATACAGTAGAGCCCCAATTTATTCAAACTCTGCTTAATCCAAACTGAATTTATTTTCAATCATTATAATCAAAAGGATTTCCGAAAAAGTTTTTATAGTGAAATCTAATGACAACAATTACCAATACATCGAAATATTAGTTTCAACAAAATAAATTTTCAGTCTAGATTTACTTTCCATTACATTCCATTACAACAAACAAAATTTGAGGTCCCTTGAAGCTTGTTGTAACGAGATTTAACCACATACACGAAAAACAAAAAGCTACATTTTAGTATAATTTTGTACACATTAAAGAAATTAATATAATAATCAAAGGATCATATTTGCTTTTAATAAAAGCATTTCAAAAAATTGGATCAATGACGTTTTAAGGTGAAGAAATTTGTCAGGTATGTTTGACAAAGTGAAATTACTTTTGTGCCTGACATCTCATAAACTTAGTGTGTGTTGATGTATCACTTCCACGCATCACAGTACAATATTTCTAGCTCATTTGTGGTTTCTAAATAAGAAATGGGAACACTCTCTGGCTCATCAGTTTCTGCTAGATCTAGTTGTTCATTCTGAGCTCCAGAGATTATTTCTTCATCTGTATAAGATTGAGTATCACAAGATAATACTTCAGTTTCAGTGTGTTTGGTGGCATGCCCACATTACATTTAGTAAATCTTCATAAAAACAGAAAATATTTTAGTTTTACTGCTTCTCAAGAGACATAACTATTGAGAAATATTATAAACTAACTTTTTTAAAAATAACATACCTTTTTTATTTCTAGTTTTATTAGAACCTCAGGTCATCCAAATTGATTTGCTATTCAAACAGGCACTGTTCCTAACTTAGTAAGAAAAGTGGGGTTCTACTGTACTTAAATAATTATTTTTTTTAACAATCTTCATACATATAAAAAATAAACACATAAAATAAGCAAACATAATTACATACATGATGAAATACCTCGACAAAACAGAAAATTAAAAATTTGATAATATGCCACAATTAAAATTGCAATTCTGAAAAGTGCGATCAAGCAACAAAATTGTTTTAATACAATGCCAAATCAACTAATTGCCAATCCCATTATTATGACAATATAACTTTTCTAATAATAATTATAGGAGCTATCTCTTTTTATCAAAACTTTCACCTGGATCTTTTTCTAGACCATCCAAATGAGGAAATCCTGAAATGAAGAAAATTAGAGATTAAATTACAGGAAATACTTATTATTTGAGCAAAAAAAAAAAAAAAAAATTGCAAAGCAAATGTCTTGAATTACTATTAAATACAAATTAGCTTTGAAAAAAGGAAAAGTCGCACAAGTTCATGAATATTTCAACAAAATTAAAATATTAAATTTATTCTCAAGTGTCTGAAATAACTTACAACTTAATAAGCAACTTTACAACATATTTTTAAGTTTTTTTTATTGTTTTAATTTTATTTCAGAGATGTAAAACTTTTCTCACTACACACGACTAAATTTTACAGCTCTGGTAAGATAACAATGTAGTATAATATAATTTGAATTATTTTAAATATAAATTTTGGAATAATGCAAAAATAAATTAAATGTTTCATCATTAATTTAATACAAGTCAATTTTAAAATGATAATTTGCAATCATATTAAAACAAGCGAGGAGTTTTAATGTATGCAACATATATTACTATTGGGATTAAATTAAGTTGACAAATATAGGCAGTGAATGTTTTGAAGTCATGCTACATAGTGCAACAGAAATGAGTTTACAAAACTAATTATATGTATAATTTGTTCATAAACTTGGAAAACATCTGCTATATTAAAGTTTAGTGAGAGAGAGAATGTTTCGCCACTGATTTGACAAGGCACTTGGATCTGGTAGGGTATAGTGGTCACACATTAAATAAAAGGCTATGTCTTTGAAACAAATGGAACAATGAGTAAAATTTTCATTTCAGAATTAAAAAAATTAGGAATTAAAGTTTTGAGCTCAAAATTTCAACACTGGCCATGCTTTACTAAGCGAAAAAAAGAAGTCTTTTTGTACTCTTATGAAACATTTTAAAATCTGAAAACCTCGTTCAACTTCTTAGTGAAATTTTGTTAATTAGAATTTTTATCAGATTGACGGTGCAAAAAAGGCTTTCCTCATGTCTCAGGAATATAACATCTAAGTTGAATCAATTTATATAATATTTTAGAACTTAGGTTAGATGGGGTAAAGTTGTCATGGTTAAGGATTAACAAATGTCCTTCTCATGAAATCACTTAATATTAACTTATGAGGGAGACATTTTTTTAAATATTCATTTTAACTAAATATTTATTGTTTTTAAGGTAATAGGAATTAAGTAAAATTGTGCTTCAATTAACTATAGATATTGAAATTAGGGTATAATTGTATTCCTATAATGTTTGATGAATTTTTAGCATGTTTTATAGAAACACAGTATTCAATTTATTCTAGTAGAATAATTGAAGTCCCAAAAATTCCCTGTTAAATACTAATAAAAATTACAAGCTTGGATCTAGAAGTATTTTGCATAAATTGAAGAAATAGGTGAAGCTTTAACAAAGAAAAAACTTTTGTGTTTTTTCATTATAAAGTAATATTTTTTCAAAACTCTTTAGAAATAACATTTTCAAAATATTTAATGAAGTAATTTAGACATAGCAGATGCTATCTTTATTATATTCCTGGGAAAAAAAATTGTGAAATTATAATCAATCAAACATAGGAAATTATCAGAAATACCTCCTGATTTTGATAGTTAAACATCACAAATATAATTTATTTAAATAAAGTCAATTTCTTTAAAAGAGGTCAACAACAAAAAAATTCAAAGTTTAATGAGAACTTCGTATTTGTTATCTACCTATGTCAAAAAAAAAAAAAAACCCTGGATTTTTGAACCACTTTAGCTCAGCAGATCTTATTATTCATTGTGCAATATATGCGATTCTTTCCTTCCCCTTAAAGTAAAAAAAAAATGTTTAGGTTTTGTTATGATGTACAATAGCATACTCAGAAACAGACTCAAGTCTTTAATTTTTGAAACACATAGAGAAAAAACTCACGTTTTTGATATAGTTAAACACTTTAAAAAGGATTTTCTTCAAGAAAAGAAGCCAAGATTATGATTCCCAAATTTGAGGCAATTACATTTATATGTATAACAGCTTAGTTTAAAGAAATATATTCCTTAAACTAAGCAATATATGGACATATTATAAAATATTGGTTTGATGTTCAAAAATAAGGAAATTCTGCTATGCTATAGAAAACATTGGTTTTCTCTTTTGGAATGGGCGACATATAGTACAGTGCAATTCCGTTACAATGAATACCAAAACAACAAAATTTCCGTTTCAATGAACCCCCACATAACTGCTATTACATTATTTGAATTCCATTAAAACGAAATTCCTGTTACAACGAAGAAAATTTATGGTCCCTTGAAGTTCGTTGTAACAGGATTTCATTGTACATGTAACAGCCCTAATTGCCATTTCACAGGCGAGTCCGACATAGAGAAAAGACAGGTATATCATAAACAATTTTGAACGGAAAACTTGATTAGCATACTTTTAAATACGAGGGCTGTTCAATAAGTAATAAGACTAAATTTATAAAAAATACAGAACTTCAATTGTCATAATTTACATGGTTTTTTTAAGAATAACTTCTGTGGGATTAAATGCATTTGTTCTAACGTTCTGTCCAAGTCTTAAAAATTTGTGAACGTCAAGTTTGTAAGAGCTAGTTCAAAGCCGTCTTCGAAGAGTTTAGACATGCTTTACTGCTTTCAAAATGCTTGCCTTGTGATGGTTTCTTAAGTTGAGGAAACAGCCAAAACTGACTGATGTAAAATAATTCTGAGATTCCCCTTGATAATAATAGCAGCAGTGTTAATCATTGTTTCTGTGATGGACGTTGAAGGTTGTCCCTCATGTTTAATATCTTCCATATTGTGCCTGTCTTCCTTAAAAGCTTCATGCTAGCAAAAAGTACTGACTCTAAACATTGCTTCATTGTTGAAAACTTCAGTTATCATATCAAAGATCTCCGATGCTGATTTTTGCAGACGAAAACAAACTTTAATCACATAACTTTGTTCCAACGACGGTTCTATTTTGACAATTGGCTGCGTCTTAATGCCACCAGGCTTCAATTCAAACATGTGATACTCAGGAAAATTAGTTGTATGCACCAACTATCGGTAGGTTTTGTTAAAACAGACAACAAGCATTTTTCATGCCACAGAAATTTTCATTCCAATGAGTAAAATTAGTCTTACTTCTTGTAGGCGCCCGCCAACAGTCTTCAATTCAATCACGTGATACTCAAGAACATGAGTCTGTAGGCGCCAACTATTGGTAGGTTTCGTTAATACAGACAACAAACATTTCTCATGCCACAGGAATTAACACTCCAATGAGTGGTTTCGCTACAGTAAAATTAGTCTTACTCCTTGTAGGCGCCCGCCAACAGTCTTCAATTCAATCACGTGATACTCAAGAACATGAGTCTGTATGCGCAAACTATTGGTAGGTTTTGTTAAAACAGACAACAAGCATTTTTCATGCCACAGAAATTTTCATTCCAATGAGTGACTTTGCGGCAGTAAAATTAGTCTTACTTCTTGTAGGCGCCTGCCAACAGTCTTCAATTCAATCACATGATACTTAAGAACATGAGTGTGTACGTGCCAACTATTGGTAGGTTTTGTTAACACAGACAACACACATTTCTCATGCCACAGGAATTAACATTCCAATGAGTGGTTTCGCTGCAGTAAAATTACTCTTATTACTTATTGAACAGCTTACGTACTTAGATGGGACGTTTTATAAGTTGTATTGGAATAAAATCAAAATTGAAAAGTTGACCCAATGCATTCTAAAAAATTTTTGCCCTTTGTTTCAGAATGAATGTGTGGGACTAGCCTACTATGGCAAGGCAGTATTTGCAGAAATGAATTTTCAAAGTTTTTTCAGAAATTTGTTTTGGATTCCATACAAACAAAAGGGAAATATTGGAATTTGACGTTTTTTTGAGTTTTACTTTCAGGGGAAACCCACTAAGCAAGCTTGTACAATAATGCTAAACGAAAATAGATGACAAAAATGCAAAAATTGAAATATTTAGACACTGCCCTTTATCTTCCCATGACAGTAATGTTGATGAGAACAAGTACAAAATGCCTGTTTGTGTAGGAGGTGGCAGAATTAACTCCCAAAATCTTGGTTTTAAATGATTCAACTTTGTAATTACTCTATAAAAGGGAGATACGAAAGAGGCAGTGCATTACTCAATACTAATTTCATATTCAATACATCATGAGATTAGTACTACAAACTCTGTTGTTGCAAGAGACTATCGTCTTTGGTAATTTGTTTGCTGTATGAATCAGTATTTTGATTAAAAACATGAAATTTAGAAGAAAAAACAAAAATCAACCCCCCACAGAATAGGTTTAAACTGATTTCTGCTCTGTCTCATAGTTTTACATGCGCTGTGATACTGTTTTGTACCTTATCAACACACATATCAGGTTTTACTGCTAAGAAAACCTCTAGAAACATTTCTGAACGATTTCATCCAGCTAAACAAAGAAAATAATAAATAAGAATTTCTTCCTTTACAGCCCATTATTTTTTTCATAAAACACACTTTAAAGTATTTCACAAATTTTGATAACTTATTTCAAAATTATATGTCACTTGCTAGCTTTTTAAAAATCATTCTACCAAATGTAGAAACTTTTAAATGACTGGCCAGTCTGTATCCTAGGAAAAAGCCTCTGTGTGTCATTTTTAACGGTTGAATTACGTTGCTTCATTTTGATACTTTGAACAAGGTTTTAGAAATAAATAAATACCTTACTGCTAAAATCTAAATGAAAATTAAACAACCTATAAATGCACAAATTAAAGAAAAATAATAATACAAACACATGTTTTGAGGTTGCATGGAATTCATTTTTTGAGGGAAAAGAACTGACCTTATGGATTAAAAAGCATTTGACGGTCTACAACTTTGTGCAAATTTGTACATTTTATACACTGTTTATGAATCTTTTACAAGGATAGAAATACCTCATCTATTTTTGTTTGGAGACATTAAAAATAGAATGGGTTATAAATATGTTTTAAACATTTAAAACTGTTCCAGTATGCAATAATACCTTAGACCTAGTGAAAATATTGGCTACATATCTTAGTATAATGGAAATAAAATACTAATGAATGACATAAAAATACCAACTTAAACAAAAACTAAAAAGGGGATTAAAAACTAAAAGTTAGGAATAGATTCTTTAATGAAAACCAAAGCATAGGCTTAAAGTTCAATCCATAACAATTTAGCATGATTACAAAATGCATGACTATTTTTTTTTTTAAATTTGCAACTGGTGAACTTAAATTGATACAGTCAAACCTTGTTAACACGAACTCCAAAATATTTCCCGTTAACCAATTTCCTCGTTTACCAGATTTTGTGTAAGCAGACATTTTTTTTTTGTTTTGTGTCTCAGAAAATATAGGAATGAAAGTATCTTTGTACAAAAATGCACACCCAAGCATTTATATTTATAATTTAAGTAAGAAATACAAGTAATTTGAAACAGAGGCAATGGCTATTCAAACCATTTATCTACGACAGTGCATTTTAAAACATCTGAGTTTTCCTTGATCTCAAGACTGGATTTTTGCTGCAGTGTTGGAGGTTGAAAAAAACCCTTTATTGCTTTTAGACCTTTAACATCTGCATGGGCAGAACAAGGGTTTAGAATTAGACAATTTCTTTCCTTTTCTTTTTCACTATGAAATTTTACATCTAGGTTTGTCAGTCGCTTGTTGAAGATTTCACTGCTCGCCAAACTTTTTTACTGTAAGCATAGTCTAGAGCTAAAGTTTGTACTTTCTTGAACAATGTGGTTTTCCCGATTTTTCTTCACAAGGAGAGGAATTTTCTCACTGCCATCCATGTCGCTTGTGTTCAAGTGCAGATCGTTCGACTTACAAAAGTAATTTTATGTCAAAGTATGGGGATTTTCTTGTTTCTTTTCCTTTTTTTCTTCAAAACCTTAAAAATTTCTTCGTCTTATGCGGGATTCCGTCTAAATCCTCTTTGTATTAAGCCATCAATTTAACACTAATTTGTAGCTTTATCTGACGGGGAATGGCATTTATTTCGTGCTAAACGAAAATTCGCGTTAAGCGAGTTCGTGTTAATGGGGTTTGACTGTATAAAAACTTTGAAAACATTAAAAATTCCTTTAAACTTCTAACAAAAAGAGATTAAAATACCAAGACAAGCATTTGTTAAAGATAGGATTTTTTTTTCTCTCTCTCTTTGATGCTGAAAACAGTGATCTTTAATGCAGACTGGTCGCATTTAGGAGGCTGTTTTCAAACATACAAGAAACAATAACACCAACAGAAATTGTTACTGTTTTGCTGAGAATATATTAAAAATATTACGTATGATAAGAATACATTTAAATAGAAACAAAAATTCCTTTTTTTTCTTAAATACAAAAATACTTTTAATATTTTTTTTCCATTTAGAAACCAATTTACTTTAAAATATAATAGTAGATACTTGCATCATATTCTTAATTTTTTCTGAAACAACTTTTGTCTCTAGTTTAGCTTTTAGCCAAAGGAAAAAAAAATCATGATCTTATTAATCTGTGTACAACATAAGCATATTTACGAGTACTTCTTCAGTGCTCAAATGAGCTAAAAATAGATTCTGAGCATTCAAATATCCTAAGAATGCCTCAGTTCCATTTGAAAGCTTTGGTATTTATCAACCTCCTACAATGATGGACACACACCTGATCAGCTTTGAGATGTACATGCTTCCTAAGGGTGTGAAAAGCTATGCTCTCCTTTTTGTAGTAATTTTGGGGTTCTAAACAGAGGAGAATCCAGTTAAAATTCACAGGGGAATAGATTTTACACCTTTATTCTTCTTACTTTCATGAGCTAGTAACATGTGAAGAAGTTAAAGGTTCTATTGCTTTTGTTTTATTCTGTTTTGGTTTCCTCTAACCAAAAATTCTTTCATTTTTTGGTGCTGAGGTTAGCACTTTACCTGCCATTGTGAGCGGTTTTGATGGTCTCCCCTAGAGGATTTTTTACACTGAGTAGATAAGAATATTAGTGCCTTAGAAAATTTGCCGTTAATTGAATTATTCGCTGTGAATAGGTGGTCCCTCATAGAAGTCTCACTGTACTTCATTGCAAATTTTATAATTCAAATTGAGAAGAAATCTAGAAGGAGTTTGGACAATGGGGAAAGCTTACAATAGACAACAAATTATAATCATCTTAAAGCATAGGCGGATCATATGGGGAGGGAGGGGGGGGGGCAACTGCCCCTCACTTTCTAAAGTAAAGGGGCCTTGCCCTTCCACTTTTCTAAGATCAAAATTAACAATCTATTAAAAAATTATTGTGTTGATCAAATCACACGTTTGAAAAAAGATGATTTCACTTAATAAGTGTAAGTTTTATACTTTTCTCAACTTAATTCCTAAAAATTATGATTTTACTTTGAATTGAAAAGAAGCAGTCTGCTGTGACTATCTCTTTCAAATTTTAGAGAAAGTCATTTAATCAATAATGACATTACACTCTAGTAATACAACCCAATTTTCTAAAATAGGCAGCTTTAAGGTGCTGTTTATCTAACTTCTGCATCTCCTTTGATCCCCCACTATTTTGGTGCACCAGCTGTCTATAATTTAAAGTACTTCCTAAAGAAATTTCACATTCCAATTCCAAAAAAGGTTATAAAGTTTCAAGTGGGAAATCTAAAAATAAAGGACTTTAGAACTAATGTCAATGGCATGATACATAAATCTATTTAACTTCTAACCGTTCAAAAGTAAGTTATAATTGTTTAAGAAACTTTGGCAAAATACAGATTACATTCATTTGTTTAAAGAAGGAGACTTTTTTTTCTTTCCAGAAGCAAGATATAGTACTGAATTAAAGGTCACTCATATGAAAATGATCAAAAAACTTAGAGAATATCTAACATTTCAAGTTTTAAAAGAAAAAAAAAAGCTACAGGTTAAAAAGCTACAGTTATTGGTCATTTCAATCATTCAATTGGTCATTTCAACAACTAAAAAGAAAAAAAAATTCTCCTAATTGAGCATATTTCTAAACTATTCACAGTCCCAAGCATTAGTATTTGAAATGCATTCAAACTTATAGTATGCTTTGAGTGTTAACTTCCATTCTTCCTATTCAGGTAATAAGTACATCTTTCTTAAAATACGTTTTGAAAAAATTAACAAAGACTACATGCCAATAAATCTTAATGAATTCCAGACAACAGTAATGAACTACATAAATAAATCACACATTTGAGTGACAGGATTTTTACAGACATAGGTAGACACACAATAAACAGACCTTTCTTGACTTCCGATGAACTTTCTTGACTTCTGAATGAATCATTATTTCTCCTCTAGAAAGAAAAGAGAAGAATAATAAGTGTTAAAAACTTGAATGCAAATTTATTTTATGCAATTGCAGATGCAGTCAATGTAAGGATAAGCATTGTACTGAATGTTATAATATTATAAGTAAGGTAAATGCATCAGTAGCGGCCACTTTAAGGTTTATATTAGAAAAATAAGGATTCCAGGTCTCCCAATGGATTCAAACTTGCAAGAGGTAGAGCTCGGACTATATTGCAGTGAGCAGTTCAAAGAGGAGAAGGTAGAGCATCATGGAAAAATGGTATCAACTCTTCAGTATGGTCGTCCGGATTGTCCATGTTTTTTCAGCTGTCTTCCAATGCTTTTCCATAACAAGGTATATAAACATTGTGTTGTATTATGAATAGAACAATGCTCAAAAAAATATTTTTAGAGCTGTAACCATGATATAAAATTTAAAAGATCATGTTTGGGACATTTTCAACTCGAAATAGTTGCTTTCTTGGCTGACCGTTTATCTGGCCACTACTAGCACCAAAAAAGTTAGGAATTACAAAAGTAGCCAGAGTGGCCACTACTGAATCAGGAAGTTTTTTCATAAATCAACTCAATTTCCCTTTTAATAGGTTGTAATCTCTTTACATAACAACCTGCTTCATTTCCGATATAATATTATTGTGTGATCTAGTAGTGGCCACTTCTAAACAACAATATGGCCACTACTGACTCGTGTACAATGGCCACTGATGGATCAAATTTGCGGATTGGGAAAAAATGGAACAAATCTACTTTCTGGCATTTTAAAAAAATGGGACGATTAAGGATGAGTAGGGTTATAATATGCTCATTGAGTCTTGTCAGTAAGTATGTGTTTTGCAATTAATAATCAATTGAATCATTTTTATTCATGACTGCCAATAGTCAAGGGCACCAACATTCAAAATTTGGCAAGGGGGAAATTATCAGTTTACCGAATAAAACTTCAAAGTTTACCCAAGAACAAAATATGAGCATTGTACTACTAGTAGTTTTCTAAAATATCTGTGACTAGCAATAATTTAGTAGTCACTAAAATTATGTTTACAATAAATAACATATAAATCAGAAAAAATAAAATATTAAAGTACATAAAAATTAATTTACCAGACATTACCACATATTCAACAACAAAGTTTTAGGATAGGTGACAAGTATTGTAAAATTTCCGAATTTGTGAAATATGTAACATTTACAAATTTTTAAAAAATTTTACCTTTGAAAATTCTCTGATTTCTGTATTTTATCGATGTCTAAAACGCCCGTAATTAAATCTTCAGACCATTATTATTTTCTAAAGTCTTCATTAACTTAAGACACAGCTGAGAATTAATGATAATTTTTATGAGTCTCTTGAATCAACACGGATGACTTAAAATTTTCCCATTGAATGAGATTGGCAAAATTAGAAGTCTAAAAGTCCTCAACTACACAATTAGACACATAAAGAGGGTTAAAAATAATGCTAAAAACATAATTATAAAAGTCCTAACAGTAAAATCATATAGAAAATAAAAACAAATGAGTATTAAAGAAGCGGATGCAATTGGATTTCGAAATGTGTGAAAAATTGGGATTGACCCATTATAGAGTAAAAAATGGTCAAGATGCGTATGTTTAATCTAATCTGTAGAATTTGATAAATATGCATGTTCTTGAGCCCAAAATCCATGACCAAATATCAATTTCCATGATTTTTGAGCATTTTCTCACGAAAATCATGACTTTCCATGACCATTTTCGATCATAGCCGAAATCCATGACTTTCCTGGTGCGTGGACACCCTGCCTTTAGTAGTATTGAAAACTTATGCTAACCATTTCCTATATCCATTGATGTGCCTTGGTAAGTTGTAGGAAACAAAATGACTTAGAATTACATTGAATGGTGTGACTTTACTATTTTATAATGAATGATTTTGAAGTGATTGTGATTATTCAGTCTATACTTACCACAGTTTATATGTATAACACTTATATAAGTGCATACATTTTCTTTTACTTTTTTTTTACATTTGCATACAAAAAATACAAATACAAATCTTCTACTAAAAACTTTTGATTTTACCTTAAGTACTTATATGCTTTGAAGAAAGAAATGTACAATAAAAATGTTATTAATTATATTGGTATTTAATGTAACTATCATATTGAATCAACTTTATTCATCAGTTATTTGAATTTAAAGTCAGTAATGTAAGTTCTAGGGAAAGGATGGCCACCACGGACTCATGCATGTGGATACTACTGAAAATTTCAGATTTTGGAGTGGCTACTAATGGGTCAAATTTGAAGTTTGGGAAAAAATGGATAAAAAATTGAAATTCTGGCATTTTTAGAAAATGGGACGGTTCAAGAATAGTTGGGCTATAATACGCGCATTCAATTTTAAAAATTGAATTAATATTGTAGACCCACAGTTTAAAAAAACACAAAATATGCTTAATTGTGGCCACTACTACTGCGTTTACCTTACATTAGGGTGGTAAGAAAAAAGGCCTTTAAAAAATTTCTGATTTTTACTGGTCTTACCCTCCTATTTGGTTCCATTTCTGCAAAAAATAATTATTGTGAAGTTTGAGCTCATAATTTTAGTTTTTAGAAGTAGCTCAACATCCTCAAAGTTCGGTAATATTTGATTTTACACAACAAATGCAAAATGAAAGAAAAAGGCTAATACAACTTTATTTCATTTAAATCTTTAGTATTTTGTTAGTTGAAAATTATTATACAACAATTAATATTTAAATCACTATGGATGTGATTGTGCTAGTACTGACCAAACTATTTTTTACTATTGCAGCAATGTTTTGACAACCTGCTACAAGAATTGAAATTGATCTTCAATGGTTTTTTTTTTTTCATTGAAATCTTTTATGTACAGTTCAGTCCCAACTTGCATGAGGGATGCTTTCCAAGACCCCTCATGTAAGCCCAAATTTCGTGTCATGTAAAAGGGCATGTGTAAAAGTTTTTATAAACATACCTAATTAATTTAGACACTAGTTAACAACACCTCAAACTGTTTTAAACCATTCCTGAAAAATACATTATTGATTATCCCATAAAGAACTGAATTTTTATGTGTACTTTTAAAAAAGCTGTTTATACAATATAAAATACTGTTACTTTGCTCAAAATCAGTGATCAATAAGAAAGATAAACATATATAAAACAGTAACGGTACATACAGTATCCAGTAATAATAAAATGATGTACTATGATACTACTGTACAGTAGATCAAAGAATGCTATTTGTAACTTTAAAAAATGAAGATGTTGATGATTTATGCTGCGTAATTAAACCGTTGTTCTAATATATTTTTATATAGTGTAGCTTTACTAGTTCTTTTATAACTGTTCTATCTATGGCAACACCTCTTTTTCTTGGTTTCTTTAAGTGCAGCTTCCATTTTCATGATTTTTGCATTTTACTTAGACACTTTTCTGCTAACTTTTACTGATTTCCTTTTCTTGACTTCAAATTGTACATATGGAAAATTCACTCATAAATTGTCATGCTATTTTCGACGCATTTTTTCAGCTGAGATTGTTGATTGTTCAAGCATATTGAGAATCTTTAGCATTTCTTTAATTGCCAAAAACTTTTTCTCATTCTTTCTGTCTTCAAAAACTTTAGAAGGAGCAGTGCTCTTAGGGTTCATTATATTTTATCAACTTTCGCATTTAGAACGAAAAAAATAAATGGAAAATGAGGAGTAGTTATTTGTATGCACTAACAAACCGATGTTCAGACTAGTACGGTATGGGAACGTCCGTTGTCAGTGATTCGAAAGGGATGAAGGTCCATTGATGAAAATAATATTCTTAGTAGCCAATAACAAAGCCGATACTTACATACCACGATTTTCTTCCAAAAATTTTTGTGTTGCAGGCATTTGCGTTAGGCATATAATTCTTTACTAGTGAAAAAATCCTTTTATAGTCATTTCATGTAAATCAAATCGCATTGTAGCGGGAGTCAACTGTATTTTAATTCCTATCAGCAAGATTATTAATAACTGGCTTCCTTCAATAAACTTTAGTGTGTTGTGATAATTCTCCCAAAACTTGCAGATTTGTTTGATCTCTCAAGTTTTGCATGATAAAATATATCAGGTAAATTCATTTTAACAGTTAACAAAACTGATCATAAGTTAGGAAGTTTGTCTTCAAATTTCATATTTTTGGGCATAATCTCAGGTACTTTGCAGCATTTTTTTTTTTTTCAGTTACTTCTTGAAAAGCGTTACCAATTGTCTTCTATTCAAGTGTGTCACTTGATTTTCAAAAAACCCATACAATTTTACTTACTTCTTCATCAATATTTTTATATTGCAATTATGAAATTTAGAATTCATTAAATTGAAATCATAACAGAGTGCATTTTAAAGTACAGAAGCTGTCATCCAAGGTTTTAAAGAAACATGTTCCACAAATACACCATATCTTTTGAAATCCAAATCTTCTACAGAAGTGATGGTGAACTAATGATTAAACATATATATATATATATATTTTAAAACAGAACAAGATTTTTAATGTTCATTGAGTCTGGTGCATAGCTCTAGGCACAATAAATCTGATTCCAGGAGAAGGGGTTTGATGACAAAATACTAAAATCAGTTGAAGAAATTCTCAATAATCAGCTTGAGTAGGAGTCAGACAGCAATTTTTTAACAGATTGTATTCTGTAGTCTTTTATATCAGCCAATTTTCCTTATTGGGTCTTGTCATGCATTTGTTCTTACCAATGAACTCCCAGTAGGCCTAGAATATGTCGCAGAGAAGTACTTTGGATGTAGAAGAGAACCCTAATGAAAACTGGCACCAGTAACCAATTTCATGATGTGGTGTTGATATTCCAGTATTTTTTTTTTTTTACCAGGAAAACATTTTTTTTTTTGTACCAGTAAAACAGGCGCTATTGCTCTTGCCAGTATTGATGCTTCTTTGGTCAAAACGCAACACTTTGTCAAGCCTACAAAGAACTGGGCAGAATTGCATTAACTGCAACATCTTACAAAAATCATTTGTATATTTAAAGAATATATTTCATGGCTAACGTCGAAACAGTGTACATAAAACAGCAATTTCATACTGTAATTACTTTCTTTTAATGGAAATAGCGATTATGTTTATGATTAGTTTGATCCACACTTATATTCAGCAATGATGTAAACTTCATCTGCTTTAAGTTACCTCTAAATATTATTCAAATAATATAAAATTTTGTGCCACTTGTTTTCTAATGTATTGGAACCAAATGGGAGGGTAAGACTCAAAAAACAATCCTCTAAGTTTTTTCATACCATTGCAGATCACAATTTAATCTTTTGTAAGTTTTGACCAAATTGTAGAAGAGGCTACATTCCCTGAGCCCCCCTCCCCATAACACACCACTATATATATATATATATATATATATATATATATATATATATATATATATATATATATATATATATATATATATATATATATATTAGGGTGTGTCTTATAATGTACTTTTTAAAAAAGTTTTGAATTTCTTATGGGCCACCCCTTTAATTGCTTCCTTTTGATGAAAAAATACACACATAAAAGTTTCATAGAATTTGAACGTAATTTAGGGGGTGCTACCAGTGATTAAAATTACATTCATTGTGGAAAAAATAGTGTAAAAATCAACTCCTGACATATTTTTAATCAATATGAAATTAGGTTGGTTGGGCTTAACATAACACAAATACCTATTTCTTATATATACCAGAAAATAAGAGGCATTTCATGGTTGTCATTTTATGTAATAATGTCAAAAAAGCATTTGAAAGTGCTGTAATACCATTCATATCACAGGTTTACACTTTCGGTCTTTTACATTCAGCAATATTTTAATTTTTCTCTTTGTTACTTCCATGTGACAATACAAACTTTTCACTGATTGCTACTTATTATCCAGACTAAATAAATAAATTTAAAAAAAATAAAAAGAGAGAGAGTTGACAAATTTTGCAGCAGTGGTAGCACCCTCTAAATATTATTCAATTTTTATTTTTCATATATGAGAAATTTTTTTTCATCCAAAGGAACTAAATGAGAGGGTGCCTCATGAAAAAATAACACCTTTAAAAATAAGACGCACCCTAATATATATATATATATATATATATATATATATATATATATATATATATATATATATATATATATATATATATAATATGAAAAATCCTTTGCTAGGCCTTTTCCATATTAAGTTCTGTTCACTTATATGTCAGCGCGTATGAGTCACAGACATTATTTATTACACACTTAAATGCTTCTCATACCATATATGGTTATGTTCTAGGCTCAGATGTATTTTCCCTTAAAGTACCTACCAGACACTTTTTTTTCCCTCCAGACTTAAGCCAGTCTCTGTCTGTGGTGCAAAGCCCAATAATATTTCATTATTGCAATCTGCTCCTCCTATATAGATCACGTGAGATCACATGATCAAGGGATAATTATCTGTAATCTTTTAATGATATTCCCTATATAAAAATCGTGGTACAACTAAACGAGTTGGTTAGTTAAGAGAAGTTCCAGCTGGTATATTCTATGTAAAAATAAAGATTGAATGTAGCTTTGTCCTCTTCCTACGTGGTAGATTATCACGGCACAACACTGCAACTTGCGAAAATCAAGATTTGTAATAAGAACCAAGCGGCGGTTCTTACAAGCCGGTAGGATAATAAATGAGGGCATAGCTGTAGCATTTTAAAATTTTTACAGCATTGATTGGTTTGCATAAGATAATACCATGCTTTATCCTCAAGAGGATTATCTGCTTCAAGACATCGAAACAGTGTCTTTCGGAATTAACCGCTAACAACTAAGAAACTAATTCAGAATATCCGAAGAAAGAAAAAGAAAGTTTTAAGAGCAAGATAGAGACCAGAGACCATTTCAGTGGAACTCCAGCAAAGAATTTTCCGAGTGCTAGCATCTGCTGAGTGTGTGTGTGTGACCCATCCAGTGTGCAAAAGCATCATTAGTATCCACTTGCTGGTGATAAATTGTGCCACCATATGGTTTACTGTGCTGATCAGATGAAAGGGGCTCGTTGAAAGTTCGATTTACAAGCATCTTTTATGTGTTGTTTTTTCTTTCGTTCAACTAAAATCTTGAGATCAGGCTGGTGATTGAGTACATTTTTTTTACATTTCGGAATATGATACTTTTACTTTCTTGAAATAAGTATTTTTGTTTTTATTGTGATTTCTAGGAAAAGGTTTTCATGATCTCTTTGCATTAGTTATGGCTAATATGCATAATATTTATCGGCCAAGCTCTTTAAAAGGCTCATGCCGTTATGGTAGTATTTTGTTTGGTTGCCAAAAATGTTTCATGTAATGTGAATGTGTTTTTTGTTCTGATTTAAAGTAAGATAGTCTTTTTTGTGGTACTATTTTTATGTGTCGTTAATTTGTAGCACTTGTTAGAATTTTACTAAATAATTTGAAAATGAATGTGGAAAGTAGAAGAAATGCTTTAAGGTTTGGTGAAATTAGAGATAATGATATTGCGTAGTGGCAAAATTAGTCAAAACCTTGAAATAGAAAATGACCCAGAAATAGTCCCTTCTAATAAAAATAATTCAAAAATGGAAAACAAAGAGTCAAACCGAAAAGATGTTGAAACTCAAGCAGAGGTACCCGCCTGAATTAAACGTAAATAACACAGATGCGGAATGCCAAACTGTTACTGAGAGAATGCAAGAACTAAATTTAGCCGGGATTCCTGCTTCTGAAAATGAAGCAAAACAAACAAGTACGGGTAGCAATCCAGAAATCTTATTGTTTGAGCCAGAGTTAGGAATAAATTTTTCAGCTTGGTTAGCTCATTTCAACCAACAAACGAACCTAAATAAATTAAACGATAGCTAGAAGTTAAGAAATTTTCAGAAATTTATTCGCGGATCCGCCTTAAAAATCTATGTTAATCAATGTTTGTGTTGCACACAAACTTTCGCGAGATAGTAGACATTTTTGAGGAACATTATTTCACCCCGATGAGTAGTTTCACAGATTTCCAGAAGTTAAGATTCTCGGGAAACGCCAAAGAATTATTCTCTTATTTCACTGAAAAAATAGAACTGGGGAGGAAAATAAATCTCAGTAACAAACATATTCTAGAAGGGCTCTCAGTTGGGTTACCGCAACAAATTAAATCTTTTCTGCTAATTAAAGACCCGCAAACTCCCACAGAATGGCTTCAAGTGGTCACTAAGATAATTAACGAGGTACCACATGAAATGTCAAAAAATGAATTTAAGACCAAGACACAACAACCAAGTGCTTATAGGGGACCTACCCAATTTTATCAAAACTGGGTACCCGCGAAACCAAATGCAAAACAATTTTCGGCAAAACCCTAATTACGCTCACCAAAGTAAAATAATTTTCCACGAAATAATTTTAGTCAACCACAGGACAAACGTCGTGTTTTAAACCAAAACGAGGAAAAGAACGCCCGTAAAAAACAAACAACACATTATATACTGGAGCTACCTCCTAATCCTTGTAAATTCTGTGCACAACAAGGAATTATTAACACATATCATTGGGGACAAACCTGCATAAATAAACCAAATACCTCAACGGTTGAACCATTACTAGAGTCCCAGAATAAGGATAAACAATTTAGGGAAGGAGAGGAAAATTCAAATGAAGCATGACAATTACTAGTGCCTGGGTATATAGAAGGCGAAATAATCTATAAAAGTGAAAATAAATTATATAATGAAAATAAATTATGTAATGAAGTGTACACTAAAAATAAAAGAAACTCGAGTTTATTACAAAAGATTTGTTTAAACTTAGATACAGGATCAACCTTAAACATTATTCCTAGTGTGATTGCAAAAACATTAAATGTCTCGATTGAAGAAAACAATCGTGAATGTTAAGCAAACCCAGGGAATTCTGACACTTAACCGAACATGTACGCTCCACCTTAAAGTTGGTAATATTGTTAGACCGGTGGAATTTTTTATTCTAGACACCGATTTACCATATGCCATATTAGGTTTAAAGAGTTGCATTCGATTTCATTTAGTCATTGACTGTATGAGACGGGTCGTTATGCAGGATCGGAAAAAACTGATCACTTTTTCTGAGTATGCGCTAAATGATTTGTCTCTGCACATTTTGCCTGAAATCAAGGTTAAGGACAGTGAAAATAATGATGCTGGAAATGAAAATACTAAATTAAAGAAAAGTAAGCGTAGGAAAAAAGTGTCTGGTAGGTACTTTAAGGGAAAACTTATCTGAGCCTAGAACATAACCATATATGGTATGAGAAGCATTTAAGTGTGTAATAAATAATGTCTGTGACTCATACGCGCTGACATATAAGTGAACAGAACTTAATATGGAAAAGGCCTAGCAAAGGATTTTTCATATTACATATATATATATATATATATATATATATATATATATAAACATAATACAAACTTAAATTCGCAAAAGTATTGCAGCATTAAAAATCTCTGAAATTTAAATTTTAATTAGTGTAAATTCAGACCTATAGCCCCCTTAGCACCCAATGGATCCGCTACTGGTCATACATATGCACATTATTTGATTGGTAAATTATGTGCTTTCTTTAAAAGAATACATATTGTCCAAACATCTAAGTATTTCTTTGAATTACTAAACAAATTACATAGCAATGTACCAAGAGATTATTGAAGAATTCCGGACACAAATCCCATTATAAATCGTACAACTTTTTAGTCAATATTAGATGTGCGTTTTTACTTAGTCGAAAGAAGAGATACATGGATTGAATAGATACAGTAGGTATTTAATGTACTACAACAGTAGTTATAAAGTAGAGTTCCAGAAAAGGTGGCAGTAGATAATCCGGTCAAATCCAGTAAACTCAACCATACCCTGGCATAAAGGTCAAGATTCACGGTCGCCACTCACAACGTGGTGACCTAGTTTGAAAAAGTGGCGACCTAAAAAAAACGTCCTCAGTCGCCATTCCCCCCCCCCCCCCCCGTTATTCCTATCAAAAAAATCTTGGGATGAGCAGGAATTATGCAAGACAAATTCAAAAATCTATCATCTTAAACTTTTCGCGTAGTCGCCATGTTTGGTCATTCGCAAGATGGAAGTAGACAAGACCCAAGTTTCCAAAAACAGAATTAGATGCTTATCTCAATGCAAACTTCTAAAAAGTACATAAAAAGTTCCAGAAATAATATTTTTTTTAAAATTAGTTATTTCCTGGAAAAGTGAAATTTTATCACAAAAATTGTATTTGATCCTCACTGCTTCAGTGGCTTTGCAATAAACTAAAACTATTTCATCTAAAATGCAGTTCTTGGATTTGTTTATCTATTGATTTTGAAATAAAGAAAAATAAAAACCTATCTTAACTTAAATTTTTCAAAATGCAAAGTTGATAGCTTTTAAAATGTACTCTGTAAAGTTCTAATATATATATTATATATATATATATATATATATATATATATATATATATTATATAAGAGGTAGCAAAAATTCCTCCCTCTCCCCATTTTATACTTCAAAACTCGGCGACAGTGGTGGCCACTAAGTTTTTTGGGTCTAGTGACCATTGGCCACTTAGAAATTTTCAGAATCTTGACTTTTACCCTGGCAAGATCAAAAATCCACCAGCGAAAACCCTGCTGCAAGCACATTTTTGATAACTTTGCAATTTTAAACTGGGACACCTTTTGGTCCACATTAATCCGAGTTTTTGGTACTGTTATACATTAACTAATTCAAGTATATTCTGTATAACAAATTAAATGATATGATAGTACTTGAGCTGTTCAATAATACATACATTCACACAATTCATGCAAAGAAAAATTGTTTAGAAATAAATTTATCACAAATTACTTTAAGCGCAGCCTCCGCTTCGATTTGATCTCCCTTTAATTTCTTTGTTTTGGCAATAGCTAAATTCATTTCGACTTCCTAAAAGAACAAAAATCATTCCTTAAATATATTGATTGGAGTAATATAATGAAAATGTCAACATTTAGGAAAGATTTAATAAAATAAATGCATGGTACTACAACAAGAATTTTACATTCAATGTCATACAGAGAAAAACACTAGGTTTACATTAAGCAAGTATTATCAGCTTTTGAATTTTACAAGACCAAATATATCAAGCAGGAAGGATTGGATTTTTTTGCAAATGCTAGTGTTTTGTAAAGTCAAATTCATTAAGAAAATTTTAAATGCAGAAATTACTGCAGAAATTACATGAAAATTTGAGGAAAACTATATTAATGACAAAAAATAATATCAGTTCTGTCTCTGTGACCGAGACAGAACAGACAAGTCAAAAATCATGTTGTATGCTTTGTACACATCTGCCATTCTTTGGTTACAAAAATGTTAAAAAGCAATTTTCAAGGACCAAATTGAAATTCTTCAATGACCAGAAACCAGATCTTCATTGAAGAAAAATCACTCTGAATTCCTTTCTACATGGAAAAAAAATATTCCTTTTAACTTTAAAATATGTGCTTGCTCACACTTCAAAACTTACATTCAACAATATTGGTTGTCTAAAACTTGCATTTTTCTTCTTCTAATTTTTGGACTATTGAAAAAATAAGAAATAAAAGTAATTTTATTTTGTGTTTCTCAAAACATTGAAACAACTTTGTAAATAATTTGTAAAATACACGTACCATATACACTTGTGTAGAATTTAGTACTAAAAAAAGCACAAAGTTGTAAAATCTACTAATAAGAATTTTTAAAAAACATTCCAAAATTCTGGAAATTCTCCCAAATTTTTGGGCCTCTCACCCTCCTCCCACATAAATGAATTTATACTGATATATATAGACATAATTTTAAACAATCCATCTATTAATTAAAAACAAATTCGGGTAAATGACTAGAAAGAAAGCGAGAGAAATGCGATAAGGAACCACATTTTTTTACACAAAGTGATCAATATCATCGGAAAATTAACTTAACAGTCAAAATCTTACATGCCTATCTATAATAATTGTTTGGGCTTCGCTTAATGAAAATGCTATTACAGAAATTAAAGTAGTCATACAGCTTTTCATTGAGTGGATTTAAATTGTTGCTTCTTATAAGAGAAAATTGATCTAAAAAGAAAAATAATAATGTGAATACGACTCTAGTTACTATATAGTTAAGGCAAACTTAACCTGACTGCATTGTGAAAGCTACGCAGATCCTAATCCCAGCATTACGATACTGTCAGGTTAGGTTTGCTCCAACTACAGTAGCAATACAAAAATAGCTGAGCATGATTTGCAGAAATGTTATGGTTAATAGAAGCTACATTTTATTCAATTTCAGAAGGTGAATGTCTAATGTTTTTTTTTATTATTACAGAAAATGTTCATTATTGCCAATTGTCTTATTTATTGTAATACATTGATTTAGTGATATCTGAGTAGTTTTTTTTCCTCATGAGATTTTCTTGCAATGAAGGAGCTCCTTGTAATTCAGAAATAAATGTAAGCAGTTAATGGCAACTGCATGGATGGATGTCAAATTAATCGTTTCCATAGAAACATTATTATAGAGCGTAGGGGGATAGTATTATAATTACAGTAGGCGCCGCTTAATGTGATCACGGTTAATGTTATCATTCGCTTAATGTTATCAGAAGTCCCAGAACACTAGTATGTTAACACACATTTAAAAAGTCGGATATTGCAATCGGCATCTTCGTTTATTGTTATCACTTTTTCATAAACTTTCAATTTCCCCCCCGTTTTTGTTAATCAATTAACAGGCAAACCCTGACGAAACTAACTTTCTGTTTAGCATTTTGTGGTTTTCAATAGTAGTGCAAAATTTTTCTAGGAATGAAGCTACAGAAAGTTCTCCCCAGTGACCACAGACTCCCCCTAAGAAAACTATCTTTGGCACCTAAAAAAATTCAGTCGCTGGACATGTTGCAGGCATTGATGTAGGAACCCCATTGTTGCCATTACTTTGTAAGCTGTTAAAGAATTGTGTCGAGATTGAAAACAAAGAGAAGTTAAATTAAAATTTAAACAACTAGCAAAAATATGCTGGAAAAGATAGAAAAGCTGAATGTGATTTGAAACTTATTTACGAATGTCGGGAAAACGGTCATATTTTACTTCACCTATTACTGTGTGATTAAAAATTGCATAATTTAGCTTTAACTTTTTATAATTCAGATATTTCCAGTCTGTTAATTTAATAATTTATAATTTAAAACTGCATTCAGTTGAGTCATTGTGATTTTAATTTGAGGTTGCCAAAATAAATGCACCTTAATTGGAAAAAATTCATTATTTTGTGTCTCTTGGATTCTTTTCGGTTATTGTTTTCAGTCGGTTATTGTTATCAAATTATATTTGTCCCAAAGTGATCACAATAAGCGGCGACTACTGTATAACATAAATTCTGCAGGGGAAAATAGAAAAAAAAATATCTATTAATGTACTTATATGCTTGATGTGAGACCAATACTTGGGTCAAAACAAGAGTTCAAGTGAAACATAACATACAGTGAAGCACAGTTTATATGTTTTTGAAGGGACTGCATGAAAAAGCATACAAATGAGAAAACATATAATAGGTATAGGTTAATGTGTATTGGACTCTGCAGTGCCAAATTAAAAAAAAAAAAAAACGTAAAAAAAGAGAAACGTATAAACTAAACGCATTTCTACATGATATTTTAAATTCAAAAGACTGCATATGGGTAACAATTGCATGAATTTGATGCAATGTGACTAAGTACATTTTCAAGGTGTGAAAAGAAAAAAGAAACTTTTTCTTCAAAATTTAAATGATTTTCAAAAATCTCACTTTTTTAAATCAAAACAAACACTATGAACATGACAAAAGTTGAACTTACATTGAAATGTTCAATCCCACTTAAAGATCTGTACATTTTATGCATTTTTATATTGTTAAATTACATATTTAAATGAAACTAATGGAAATAAAAAAAGAAATAGAAAAGTTGAACATAATAACTCAGTACACTCTTGACAGGAAAATGTATAGTTAATATAGACTTTCTTGAAGAAGAAGCAAGAACTATTTCACAAATAGTTTACTTGCTATATGCATTTATTCTATGCAGTGTAATGAAAACAGCAAATATATTCACAGATATTAATATTCTTTTCAAAAATGCGACTTAATTCTACATGCTTTTAGTTAAAAGATTTGTGCTTGCATCAAATCTCACAAAATATGCAGAAAAAGATCAACATTCTGGAGAAATTTAACAGAATGTTGATCGACTGAAAGTTTATGATGTATCGCCTTTCCAAGAAAGACTGAAATACAACTAACTGGATTATCAATATCTTTCTGTATTTTTATGATACATTACTGAAATTTTTATATGAGCTGTCACATTATAGTTCGCTACAAAATTAATGAAAAAAAAAAACCCTTAATTTTGCATGCAAATATTCTAGCAAACTTTTGTTTTATCAAATATTTATGCTCTTATCTCAAATTGCAGTATGATGTTTCTTTTGCATGTTATGAAGTTTTTTCGAAGTTCAGAAAAATTAGGCACAAAACTCTGGGTGCTATAAGCCAAAAATATACAAAATAAAAAGGTGATTTTCCAAGAAATGCTCGTATCCTCATGAACATGTATGCTACTTTTACCAATATGTATTGAGTAAATGTAAAGCATAAGTACACTATATAATGAAATTTAATTTCTTGATACAGGGGTAATAAAAAAATAATCCTTTATTTTCTTTTTTAACATGTTATTGCCCAGACAGCACGAAAAGTCCTTCGGACGTCCATTTTATGTCCTGAACGTCCAAATCTAGTCCGTTGTAAAAAATCGACGAAATTTGGCGATCCTTAGACACGTCTCGCAGGACGTCCCAAGGACAAACTTTTTTTTAGGCCTAAGGATGACCTAAAGTGATCCTTATCTTTTCAGGACGTACCACGGACTTTTTTTTAAGATATCCTGAGGACTTATCTCTAAGGATGTCCCGAGTCTCAACAAAATCAATCATTTTTAGGACATTCATCTCAAGTTGAACGGAAAATTTTATTTTATTAGTTTTCTCACTGAAATTTTCTAAAAATCCTAATGAACTATGATCTACAAAACTTAAACGAGTTACGAAAATAGCCTTTTAATTAAATAAGCGTAAAAATTTTTTTTTTTAGTTTATTATTTTTATATATATTTTATTATTATTTTTTTTTCTTTTTGAGGAAAAAAAGTTTTTTGAAAAAGTACAGTTTTTTTTTTAAAATCACAATTAATTATGAAATAGGAAGCTCAAATTAGCGAAAGAACTCATTTTAAAAAATCAAATAAATACAAAACACGCTTGTTTATCCATAATACTTTTTCAAATATAGGTTAAAGCGCGGTGCGAAATTCGATGACATGAGGACATCCTCGGGAGTATCACACAAGGTAGTTCCAGGGATTAGCTTTAGTCCTTTCAGGACGTACCAAGGATTTTCTTTTCTGACATCCTGCGGTCTTTGCCTTCGGATGTCCTGCGTATGAGAAAAATCAGTCGTTCGTAGGACTTTCTTGTCAAACTTCGAAAATTCTTATTTTGAGTGAAAGTAAATGTTATATGCTGCGTTTAAAAAAAGTATTATTGATCTCAGAAATTTGTTGACTTCTAATATACTTTATTTAAAGGGGAAAAGTAAGTACTTTTACATTTACATATTAGTTTTAATTTTACTTCTTTGTTGTCAAAAAATGAAGTCATATAAGTATTTCACTTCTCAAAACATATTAATCGAAAGAAAAAATGAATATTTTTACAGTAAAAAATGTGGAAATGTAAAAATGCAAATTTTTATGTGGAAATGTAATAAAATGGACATAACATTTTTAAATCGGTTTATGATACTCAAAAAATCCTGCAATTTGGCGATAGTAAAACAAAATATTGCCAAAAACGTTATTTTCTTCTCTAAAATTTAAAACATCAAAATTTGAACTGGATTTTGTTATAAATTTATTACATTAAACTTGATATTATTATACAATAATATTCCTCTAATGCATTTTTTTTCAAGTAATGGTTGTTTAAGACGGTTTTCATTTTATTTTTGGTAATTAATTTTTAAAAAAGTAAAATATAATTTTATTCGCGCTTTTTTGCCTTTATACATCACATACTCAAATTGTAGTTAGAAATTATTATAAAAACGAACAGAACCCCCAAATTTCCCTAACTTTTTTTTCCTTTAAAGTGTTATATTTCAGGGTTTTAGAAAGAGTTTTCTGTTTGAAGCATAAACATTTGAATTTACCATTTTTAAATCATTCACAGAATTCTTTTTCATTTTTTACAAAAAAAAAAAAAAAAAAAAAGCAATTTTTTTCAAGGTTAAAAAAAAAATTCTTCCAACTTTGTTTCTTCTAAAATTCTTCAATCAAATGCATTTTATATCTCTTTGAGAACGAAATGTAAAAAGTTAAATTGCTGTTCTAATTATCATAACTGCAAACAGAACGGATGAACCCTCAACTTTCTTTCACGAAATTTTAAACAATGGACAGACTTCAGGGGAAAAAATGTCAGGTTTGGGTCATACTTTTGAACCAAATTATACATTTGAATTGTACTATCATTATTTTTAAATCAATCACTGATGTGAATTTTGTTTTATTGTTTTGAACATATTTCCTGATTATTTCCAAAAAAAAAATTTTTTTTTGGATTTTCATTTTTTTCCCGCAAGATAAATAATTTAGAAAAAAAAAAACCTACGTAACTTTCATTTTTCTTTCAAATTTTTCAACTCCGTATGCGAGATTTTGTAATCTCTTAAAAAATCGCGCACACCTACTCAGGGTTTGAACCTGCACCCACAGGGTTACTGGGCTGAAACGTTACGGTGTACGCCACGCTTGCTCGGCAGTTTGTAGTAACTTAAAATAATAAATGGCGTTTAACATAGAAGGTTTCTGAAAGTTCTTTTGGGAATTTCGTTCTAATTCTGATCGTAAGATTAAAATTTATGACGTACAATGCTTTAAATCACGCACACTTTCAGTATTTCTTTTTTAAGTTAGCGCGAAAGATGGCGTTTGCTCATCGGTGAATTTCGCTGTTCAACACTCATATCTGATGCGCTTAATTCCATTCAATGGGGATCCGAAATTGCTTCTGAGCTTTACTTTAAATTAATATTGTTTTGCTGATACATAGCTTTAGTTGGTTTTTCAATTATGTACAATGACCAAAGTTTCAATATTGCAGTTTTGTAGGCTTAAGTTAGTTGGAATTTGAAATAAAAGTTGCTAAAGATCCCAAATTTAATCCAATATCGATTATCCGACCACAGGACCTACCAAAACGAAGCAATAAGCGATTAATTGTGCATTCGATCAGCAAATTGTATTTTTTTCATCGTTTTGACACTTATTACACTTTTTTCTGGCTTCTGTTATTCTGTACTTTGCACGTGCGAACTTCAATGGCGGCCAGGAAACCCCGAGAAGAAAGCTGGAAAAGGTAGAGATTTTTAAAAATACAAGTAGTGTGATAAATTATTCCCAACAGATTTTAAATTTGCCCTTAGGGAGAAAAGGGACTTGAATTCTTACTGAGAAATCTGAAAATTCAGCTACAATATTATTTTTTGTTCAAGATTTTTTGCCGTGAATAACACATTTATAATTTATGTTGGGGGGGGGGAGGAGGAATGGATAAAACTGAAAATTTAAAGAGAATGACCAGATTTTGAAAACAACGGTCATTTAGGAACTTGAAAGTAAGAAAAAACTATTGGGCTTAATTGGCGTGGAACAAGCATGTGTAATATAATCAGACTTTCTTAAAATTATCTCTTAACTAAAATCATTTTTATTGAATAAATTTTGAACTTATAATTACTCAAGTTATTAAGAACAGACGCAGATAACGAGCAAGTTGACTCGGAGCTTTGGCTCTGTTTTTTTCAAATCATAAGCTAATTCATAAAGAAAAATAGGCGAGATACAAATGCGCTGCATTATACTAATTTCATACATTTTAAATACATATTTTCTTTTTGAAGGTGCAGTGCCCCAGAACAGTCATCAGTTTACAATAGTTGCATAAAAGATAATTCTTGTAGACTTATATGAAATCCTCCCGGAAAAAAAAAAAAAATATATATATATATATATATATATATATATATATATATATATATTAATTTGAATTTTTGGCATCTTGAATTCAAATTATGTTTTTCGCAATCACGAGTGTGTGTCTATGAATGCGCGTGTGTTTGGGTAGGCGCATGTGTGTCGGTGCGTTGTGTGTATGCATGCATGTGTGTGCGTGTTGTGTATGCAGTGCTGTGTGTGTACGCGCGTGTGTGTAGGTGTTCATGTGTGTGTGTATGTAGGCATATGTGTTTCTGTGCAGGCATGATTGTGTATGTGTATGTGTGTGCGTAGGAGTGTGTGTTTGTGTTTGTGCGCAGGCATGAGTGTGTGTATGTGTGTGTAGGTGTGTGTGTGCTCAAAAAAAAGCGCTTCTAATTATAAATTCGGTAGCATTTTAAAATTAGGGTACATTTAATATGCCTAAGTACTGAGACTATTTTTGAGAATATGAGGTCAAAAACCTCTATACAGGTTGTCCCCAAAATTCGAGAACATGTGGTCGATTAGCAATACAAATCCATTGCCAATAATGGTGTCCCCCCCCCTTCGAGTAAAGGGGCACCCTCTGAAAATCACGAAGACCCCCTTAAAAAGGAAAAAAAAACCTCAAAACACCCCCCCCCCCAATTTTAATGGTGAAGTCTGCGCCATGACCCCCTCCCTTCCCCCTAGGTGGGCACACCTGCCACAAGACTGGGCTATATATGCAGAGCTAAGCTATGAGGATTCTTTGGATCTATAATTACTTACTATTTTTAATAACATGTCGAAAGAAAAAAAAAGGGGGGGGGGGGAGAACGAAAACATATTTTTTGAAGAAATTCATTTTGTGTCAAATTTTTGTCAATGTCCAAAAATTAGTACATAAGCAATCCTTGCTCATATCATATGTATACAGTGAAACTCCGATTTTACGTTCTCTGGATCCACGTTTTCCCCGCATTAAAATCGGGTCCCATTATCGAGCCATGTATTTCCCGTATTTTGCGTTTTTTTAACCCAGTCTCTTAAGAAACGTAAAATTCGGTTTTCACTGTGTTATTATAAACTGCATGACATATTTCAGAACTGGTATAAAGATTACTAAATATTGTTCTCAGTCATTTTAGAATTTAGTCAAAAACCAACAGGGGTGCCCAACCCCCTAAGGGCAAAGGTGCCCTCTATATCGTGGAGACCCCCTCCGAAAGCAGAAGCCCCCAAATGAGAAAAATACCCCCAAAACACCCCCCCCCCCCTAAAATTTGAATGGTGCAGTCTGCGCCTTACCTCCCCTAGGTGGGCATCCCTGAAAACCAATAAAAAATTGTAACTGCAAAGAAGAAACGATCGCTTATTTTTATTACGAATCATTTTAAAAAAACGAAAATGTTTAAGAAAAAATATGTAGTTTGACTTTACAATAGTAAAAAGTATTAAAATCAAAATCGTTAAAAGGAAAATTTTTTTTTTTTACATTTCGTGAAAATTACCAGAAATTGTCCAAAAATATTTATAAGAATCGCCATATCGTTCCTGGATTTTAGGACACATCTGAAAACTGGCGTTCAGAAATACGATCACCTTAACTAAAAAGGGAAAAAATGAATCGAATTTGATTTATATTTGAAAAATGAAGCATTCGAATGAATCCAGAAAAGAAAGTAACACGAGGCAATTGAAAAAAAAAAAAAAAAAAAACTGGAGGCATTTCTCCATCATCTTTTTCCCTCTCTCTGATTGTCTGCAGTTAACTGCCACCGTGATGCTTTGTTTACGCTCGAGACTCGAGAGTGAAATGGGTTTTTGTTGCACGTGGCCGGCCGTGCCGCTTAGGATATAGGTAAGTTTAATTACTTTAATTTTATTTATTAATATTGCCTATGTTTATTTTTACTAAAAGAAAGAAAATTACTTAAATTTTCATAATTTTCGCATTATCACTTCACTATGTTGCGCAATGATTTTAAAAAAAAACTTAAGTCTCTCATAACACATGCGCTATTGAATTTCATTTCAAACTGATTTTTCTGTGTACACTAAAAGATTGTTTTATTTATTATGTCTTGGATGGTATGAAAAGAATCAAAAGAGATTTTAATTCTAAGGGAAAAGTATTAATTGGTTTAATACTTTTACCAATCAGAAATTATACTGTTCCGCTATATTCGCGCGTAATCTTTTTAACTAGAGAGTATTACAATTAAGTACAATAATGTGCATGTCATGTGATATGCACATTGTTAACGTATCAAAATATTTGTATCAGGCATTGTATTTCTATCATATTACGAATATTTAATTAAATGCAATAGCGGGGGGGGGGGGGGGAAATATTAAAAATTCCTATGTGTGAGCAATTTTTTTTTTTACTCAAGTTTATTTTTAGAGTTATGTTTGAACTTCCTTGAATGTTACGTAGTATTTATTACATTTAAATTTTCTCTGATTATGTAAGTATTATATCTTTTTATTATGTAAAAAAAACAAATCTATCGGTTAAGATACATGTTTATCTACGATATGGTTTCTTTCTGAATATTATGGTCTGCATTAAAGTTGTTATTTTTTATTAATATTTCAAGGTTCTGTCATTATTTTCAACTTCAAATAAATTTTGTGTTGCATCATTAGGAGCTAATTGCTTACTGCCTGTAAATTCTATTTAAATGCAAGCTTGGATTTTAGCAAGAGCCCTGGTTAAATAAGGGAACTTGAATTGTGGTTGATTTACTAAATATTTAAAACTCGGTTATATTTTTAACATAAATTGTAATATTGTAACCTTTTTTTTTTTATTTTTTCATGATATTTTTTAAAAATGTTTCTCTTCAGAAACATATAGCTTGAAGTGCCATCCATATTTTCATGAAAATAATTGATAATTTCTAATCTAGCTTAAAAAATGTTGAAATTTTCAGCTAGTTTTCTCCTACTGTTCCTGTAATTAAAAATTTTCCAAGTTATACTTGTTTTTTTTTTTTGTTTTTTTTTTTGTTTGTTTGTTTATATTAATTTTTTTAAAATTTGTAACTTGAAAGAATATTTACTTTCTTTAAATTATCTTTTGTTAAAATCATTTTTGCTTAAAAAAATTTGAATAATTCAAGTTATGAAGAACGCCTGGTGTTAAGGAACTAACTGGCTCTTAATATAACCAGGTTAAACTATTTTAAACTATTTTTTAGTCTTAGTATCAATATCAAAATTAATTATTTTGCCTTGTGAAACATCTATTTTTTTTTTTTTTTGATCATACATTAATTCATTTCAATTTGCTTTTTCTATGTGTTGAATGGCTCAAGAGACTGATCATGCTGCATAGCATAAGATGCCCTAAAAGAAGTTGAACACCTAAGACAACGTCTATCAGGCAAGTTTAAAATTTTATATGTTTATCAATGCCTTAATTTGATATTATTTTAGTGTTAACTTTTTCCAATATTTTATATACCTTTTTTTAAGGCCGTTGTTAGTTGTATTTTTCTCATACAAGCAGAACCTAACAATTACGATAAACCAGTGGTGCCTAACCGTTTCGTACCCAAAGACTGCACCTCCTTTTAAAATGCTTTCCATTCTCTCATAAAAACACATATGAAAATTTTGAGTCTTTAAAATTTTTCCTATTAACATAAAAAATAATATAGGAAATTATATGGAAATTAAAAAACTCATAGTTGGAGATGTCCTATGCTCCTTTTATTTATTGCACTGTTTTTCAGGAATCAATTTCTGAATATTTAACTCCAAATTTTATATTGTCATGAATTTGCTTTTCGCATTGTTGCTTTTAAACTAAACAACAGGCCACATGTATCAACTTCTCAGGCCGTAGGCTGGGCACCACTGCTATAAACTAAAGAAATAGTAATACCTTACTGCTTCAAGTTGTAGACTTCACTCTATCGCAGTTTTTAAAAAAATATGTTCATTATTACTTTCTTCTATATCTAATATATAGAAGAAAGTATTGGATTCGTGCAAATTTTCGAATTTCGAATTTTGACGGATTCGAACGTTTTGAGGTGTGCTGAGTTCATTTCGACCATTTTTGGAAAATGTCTGTCTGTCTGTGTGTGTGTATGTATGTGTGTGTGTGTGTGTGTGTGTGTGTGTGTGTGTGTGTGTGTGTGTGTGTCACGTCTGTGTGTGACCAGTTTTTTGTGGCCGCTCTACAACAAAAACTACCGCATGAAATCGAACGAAATTTAGTACACATATGTGCCCCTATGTGAACTTGTGCCCATTAGTTTTTGGCGCGAATTCCTCCAAGGGGGGTGGAGCAATGGGACGTTTTTCGAGTTACGCGTGCTTGCTATTCCTCAGGAAGTAACTGGCGGAATCAAACAAAATTTGGTCCATATGTTGGTATTAACAGGAACAGGTGCTGATTCAATTTTGGTGTCAATAACTCAAACGGGGGTTGAGCTATAGAACGTTTTTTGTCGTCAATTGTGACTGCTGTATCTCAAGAAATAACGAACGGAATGAAAGAAAAATTTATCGGCAAGTAGCCCTTAGTGGGTATAAGAACTGATTTTATTTTTGTGTCAACAGCTAAAAAGGGGGTAGCGCAATCACCCGTTCTTTTTTTCCATTTTGAGTGCCCTATCTCAAGAAGTAATGCTACGTTCTGGTTGAAATTTGGAATATATGTGAATCCATTTGTAAACAGGCTTTGGTTCAATTTTGACGCCGATCGTTCCAAGAGGTGTTGATTTTTTTTTTTTTTTTTTTTTTTTTTTGCGAATAAAAATATTTTTATTAATGCAACAATAAGAAAGATAAATCGTAATAGATTGTCTGCGTATTTCTCGTGATTTTAATTGTATGGAAATGATAGGAAATATTATCTCAATGATTTAAAATTTTTAACTGTTGCCATCTTATGTTTGTCAACAAATAAAATATTTGTAATTAATTCAAGCAAGGCTTTTAAAATAACTTTCAATTTTCGCTCTTTGCTTTGCTTTTGCAATAATTCAGACATTAGGATGGTCGTCAAGTTTTTGCATGTGTCATTTTGTTTTTGTTGGGAATATTGCTTCCTCGTCAAGCATGGGGAGGGATCAGAAAAAAAAGAAAAATATAGAAGAAAGTTTCGTGATGGCCACAACATACTAGTAATTGTATGGAAATGATAGGAAATATTATCTCAATGATTTAAAATTTTTAACTGTTGCCATCTTATGTTTGTTAACAAATAAAATATTTGTAATTAATTCAAGCAAGGCTTTTAAAATAACTTTCAATTTTCGTTCTTTGCTTTGCTTTTGCAATAATTCAGACATTGGGATAGTCGTCAAGTTTTTGCATGTGTAATTTTGTTTTTGTTGGGAATATTGCTTCCTCGTCAAGCATGGGGAGGGATCAGAAAAAAAAAAAAAGAAAAATATAGAAGAAAGTTTCGTGATGGCCACAACATACTAGTTTTTTCTAATGGGCTCGTGTTGATTCTTCTGAGGGGCTACTTAAGTTTTAGTGGGGTGATAAAAACGGCTGAAGAGAGTGTCAAGCACCATGATGTCATGAATGTCTATTGACTCTTGACTGTTAAAATACTTATTGAGCTGTGCATATCATGGACGCCCATATGAAAAATTTTGAGAGGGGCAATATTTCCCCCATGGTTTAGCAAGATATTTTTCCCATGAAAACTGATTTCAGATTAGAGTTATTAAAATTTACATTTTTAATAACTTATTCATTAATGGCTGGATCAGAATTCTTTTATATATTTTTTCAAAAGAAAAAGTACTAAAAACAGAAGGAGGCTCTAATTTCGAGGGGGGTAAGTGGGGGCTTGAGCCCCCAATTACCCTCCTATATGGGCTCCCATGGTGCAATCACTGACAGTCAAAACTAAGCAGAAAAAGCTAAGAAAAATATAAAACTACACGAATTGGAAAGGCCCATCCGAGGTTTTAAAAATATATTACACTGCACGACATTGAAAATGCAACAGCAAGAAGGAATGTTCAGAAATTTATGTAAATTTTAGGTTAGACTTATATCACTGAGTTATGTAAATGATGTGAAATGCGCAGCTCTCCAACGCACGTGAAGTAAGATATAAGTGAAGGAACTTGCAGAATGAGCAATATTCGGGTCGTTATTACTGACTGCAGTATTATCGAAGAAATTTTGTTTTTGTCTTGGAGGAAACATGTAACACGAGAGAATGCCAGGCCGCCATCAACGAAGGCACTTCAAGGAGATAGATGATTTTGTGAGGGGTATGGTGATCGGACTGAGAAGGGCAGGTTGGTCCGAACGTCAAATCGCAGCTGATACCCACATGGATGCAAGCACGGTGCATCGGCTGTGCCGAAGATGGTTGAAACAACGGAATGTGGCAAGATTGAGAGGTGCAGGGGCAGCCAGAGTGACATCAGAACACCTGGATCGATGCATCCACCGACAAGCTGTAGCAGACCCACAAGTCACTTGTTCCTCGATTCTGCAGCAGGTGCAAGATACCCTGAATGTTCCATGCCAACCAGAACCATTTCCCGTCGTTTGGTCGCACGTCGTCTGCAATCACGGCGTTCGCTAAGAAGACTGCCATTGACCCCACAACATAGACAGCAACGTTTAGTATGGTGCCGGATTAGAACGACGTGGACGACAGAATAGCGAAATGTCGTGTTGTCAGATGAATTCCGCTTCCGTTTATCCAGTGATAGTCGCCGCATGCGTGTGTGGCATCGACGTGGAGACAGATCTAATCCGGCAGTAACTGGAACGTCCCACCGCACAACAACGTGGCATAATGGTTTGGGACGAAATTGTGTACAATTCCATATCACCTCTTGTTCGTATTCAGGGCACTATGAGGGTCCAACGATAATTGGCAATCCTTTACTTTTAAGGGCTACCTAATGCAATATTTCAGCAGAATAACGCCTGACTACACAGTGCTCGCATCTGCCAACATGCTCTCCGAAACACACAAATGCTTCTCTAGCCACCATACTCTCCTGATCTGTCACCAATCAAACATGTGTGGGGTGTGATTGAACGCCGTTTGCAGACTCTGTCCCTGCCTCGTTCAGAAGACGAACTTTGGCAAATGGTTGAAAGGGAATGGAGAGCCATCCCTCTGGACACCCTTATTGACTCTATGCGTAGACGTGTTTCTTCGTGTATCGCTGTCCCGGGTGGTCCTACATCCTACTGAGCCGACGTTGTTCTCGCTCTGTATTCTGCCTATCATTTTGAAATTAAGATCATTTATTATTCCTTGCTGTCTCCGTCTTTTTTCCAAATTTCATCACTTTCTGACCACTCCTTCTTGGTGTTGTATTTTCAATGTCGAGCAGTGTATTTTTTTCACAAGCAAAGGGTTTAACTATTCAACTTTTTACACTACACGTGTTGAAAAAAAAAAAAACATAAGAAATGAAAAAATGTTTTTGAGAAGTTCATTTTTTACATGTTTGGTGGAACTTCAGGGACCTGGCAGAGGTCTCAATGTATTTAATTAGCCAAAAATTTTTTTACAAACATTAGATGTCAATACACAACTTTTCCCACCACAAGCAATTTTTAAAATAATGCATAAGAATTTTTTTTTAATTTAAAAAAAAAAAAAATAATAATAATAATTTTTGCATATTTGGGGAATTTTCAAGGGAGTGGCGTGGGATCTAAATATATTTTGATTTCCAAAAAAAAAAAAAAAAAATTACACCAGTATTTGATGCTAGTACGCAACTTTTCCCCACCACAGGCGTTTTTGATTTTGAAAAAAGTTAAAATCGACCCACCCTAGGATATAGGTTTTTTTTTTCCTTTTAGTATGGAACACTTATGTGAAAAAATAAGGTGAAGTTTCTTGATGGTAACATCATGCTATTTCTGAAATACATTTACACTAAAAAGAATAAAATAATAGAATTCTTTAAAAAATACTAAGCACTTTTCATAATGCACTCAAAAGGGCAAAATAACTTTTCTTGGCCAGAAAGGACAATTTAATTATTCCTATAGTTTTCAAGTATTCCAAGAAAAGCACTTTAAAGAAAAGTGTGGTTCATGTCATGCAGAGAATGTCTTATCATTATCTAACTTTCAATCATAAATTTAATTGTTGAAGCATGCATATTTTTCTTAATAGGAAAGATTTGATTTGAAATGACTTGAGCCACACTTTTCTTCATTTGGTTTTATTTTCTTAGAATAATTGCAAAATACAAAAATACTAAAATTGCCCTTTCTGACCAATAAAAGTTATTTTGTCTTTTTGAGTGCATTATGAAATGTGCTTAGTATTTTTTAAAAAATTCTATTATTTCTGAATACAATATTTTTATGTTTATATCTTTTTACTTTCAAGTTAGGTAACTTTTGAAATCAACAATAATTTCCTGCCTGTCATGATTTATAAAGAAAAGCTATTATCATAGTAACTTTTTACTACAGTGAAGCACTGTTTATACATATCTCTTTTATACATTTTTGAAATTGGCCCCTGCAAAGTCGAATACACATTAGCCTATAATAAGTTTTTTTTTATTTGTACACTTTTTTCATGCAGTCCCTTCAAAAAAGTATAAGCAGTGCTTGACTGTATTTACATGCTGATTATCAGAAATCAAGGACAATTTCTACTAGATAAAATTTAATTTTGATATGGAGAATTTAATAAATATATTTTTCGAAATTTAGCAGTTATTTTCCCCTTATTTGAATCGCAATATATATATTGAAGATTTTTTCAGTTATTGTGTTTGAATTTTCCTTAGAAAACATAGAAAAAAACTGATAATCATTTTAATTAAAACAATAGTAATGACTTTAAAAATATTGCATGTAGGTATACAGTAAATTAACATAATTTACTATTTTTATAAATGCATTGCCAAACCTCTTTTATAAAAAATTAAAAGGAACCATGCAATGGTGATTATTTTGGGTTAAACAGATTTCATCTACTCCCAATAAATTGCCAAAAAAGTGAATTACTCTTGTAAGACCAAACATGTATTTCATGTGCAGCAATGTTTTGCATTTAGGTTCGATGATTCATTTGCTTGATAACTACCAGTATTAAAACAAATTATTGAATTTTCTCTGCTATCCAAATTTGAGTAGAATTTTGTGTCATAAAAATATAGATTGTATCTTAATCTACTTTTGTAGATTCTAGAATTTTGTATCTTAACCCTTTTTGTTTATTTCCTTGCATTTGTAACCTTTGAACCATATTCCCGGTTACTGTATTATTATTTTCCATTTCATATTAATTTCCTGTATAACAATACTTATTATTGAAAAGCTGTTATTTCAGTATTTTTTTTCCTTTATCAATATTTAAATTTGGTGCTATTATCTTAATCTAAAAACCAGTCTTGCATAATATAGACAAAGGTATGAACGGCGTTCGCAGAAAATGTTTGGCTCTGCAGAATTTTTTTTTTCAAATTGCTTGCATTAATATATATTTTAAGGGAATTTTTTAAAAAATCCTAGTTTATTTCTGAAAGTCTTTTTCTAAAAGCCTTTTAAAGTGCATGTGTGAAAAAAATAATGGTTTTGGCAGTTTTCTTCAGTTGGTGAAAAATAAGAACAAACTTTATTATTGCAAAAAAAAAATAAAGATTTAAAGCTTGCCTTTTTTTTTGGCCTCTTTCATATTTGAATATAGATTTAATTCTTTATTCAAGGACATGGGCGCCATGTGCAAAATTGTAGGGGGGGGGGGGCTTAGATATTTTCTGCATAGTTTAGCAGGATATTTTCCCCATAGACTCCGATTTCAGTACAGCTTAGAGTTATAAAAGTTTGACATTTTTGATTAATTATTCATTAATGGCTGGAAAAGAAATGTTATTATATTTTTGCAAAGAAAAAGTACTAAAAGCAAGGAAGTTCTAATCTCTAGGGGGGGGGGGGCTTCTGCCTCCCTTGCCCCCTTATATGGGCGCCTTTGTTCAAGGGTGAGTAAGGCGAAATAATTATTTGCAGAAAATTTTTCAGTTAGGATTTGTGTTCAAATAAAGCTTTCCATTTTATCTAAGTCTGCTAAAAACCTTGTGTATCTCAAAAGTGAGTCTATGAAATATCAACATAATGGTAGTACAATTGTTGTTGTATCTTCTGCTCAATAATGTAGCACAGCAGGCCCTGCATATTGAATTACTAAACCAGTATAAAGTGCCTTCACGAAGTACTTCATATTTGTCTTTCAAGTGGGAGAAAACTGGGGCAATTATCACACTAAAATAGTCTTTTCATTTATCACAAAACACCTAATCTCTGTTCTCAATGCATGGCGTGGCACCTTGAAGTCCTGCGCTCCTATACCGTTTGCACAGTTCATGAGTTTTAGATATCAGGGTGTTCTCCCTGACAAATTAAATTTCAGGGATAACCTTTCTCATGCAGCAGCTGATGCAGTGCTGGATTTGGTCATATCTGTCTAGAATCTTTTTGGATAATATTTTACTGTTGAAAAATCAAAATACTGAAACACTTAATTTCTCATTTAAATTTAGCAGTTATAGAAGTAGAATTTTGAAATAAAACTTATGAAACCGAAGTCTCTTCATCCCATGTTTTCAATAATTGTGTAATAATACTATGGGCGCTGACTAAGTTTTTGAAATATTTATTGCAAATGCAAAAATTTATTCCCTTTTAAGGTAAGACAAATGTTGTTCAGGATGTGATACATGTTAATAATAAACAAGTTCTCAAAGAAGAAGAAAAAAAAACTTGAGAAAAAGAAAGTTTCAAAAAGTTTATTTTATTTTCCCTCTCCACCCCTTTATATTTTATCAAGGCATTCAAATAATTAGTTGTTTACATATATTTCTTTTATCTATCCAGGATTGGTGAAAGGCACAGAAAAGTTAAGTGACGCAACTTCCGGATCTTCATGAATATGATCAAATTTTTCTATTGTAATATATGTTTTAGTAATAAATTTTTTCTCACATAAATTGGTGTGTTTACTTTGTTTCTTTTTCCTATGTGTTCAACATGTTTCATTTAAGCTTCCAAATTAAAATCCATGTGTGTATAAGAATGCAAAACTTGAAACAAAAGCTTTAAATAGTAATCATATTTATATAATATGATATTCAAATATTTTTTTTATATTTTGCCGGCTTAATGCAGCGTGAAAATAAATTCATAATTGATAGTTTGTTGTATAATAAAAAAAAAAAACCTTCAGGTGTTCTCAGAACAAAGAAGAAAAAGAAATCAATGCAAATTATTAACTTGAATTGATGTGCATTGTCAAATCCTGATATTTAGGATGAATAATAATTAATTAGTAAATAAGTTAGTATTTGATAAATTAGTTTTTGTGATAATGAATAATTGGGATTTGTTTATTAAGCTTCAAGATAATTGATAAGAATACGTGAAGTTTGGAAGTAGAAAATAGCTAGCAGTTATTATTTAAACAATATTTTTATGTAAACCATTTTATTATTTTTAAAAATTGCTGTTGCAGCAATAACAGAGTCATTATTGATAGTGTATACTAAAAATGGTATCATATATGATATTACTTTCAGTATTTCCAAAAAGAGCAAAAAAATCTGTATTTTAACTTAGCAAACTTTGTAAAGAAATAAAATTAAGAGAAAATTAGAAAACTAATCAAACAATATAAAATACTTACACACACAAAAAAAAAAGGTAAGTAATTGTTTTACATGTAGGCTTTTTTTACAGGTATTGCTACTTACTAAGCTTCAAGGTAATGATCTAAAAATACAATGAAGATTGATTTTAGAAACATAGATTCAATACAAAAAGTTTGAATAAATTGCTTTAAGTGATTGCAAAAGATTTGAAAATATTAGAACTCCATGAAGACTGCTGCATCTTAAAGTGCAGCTTAAATTGAATGCATGCTTGAAAGTCATACACTTAGCGGGATGGCAGAACCAGAATTGGTTCAAAAGAACAAAAAAAAAATTTCTTTTTAAATTTTCGATTTTTCCTTTCAAATTAAAGTTTCAAAAAAAAAATTTGGTATGGTTTTTTTTTTTTTTCAAATGAGAATGATTTAAAAATATGATGTTTTAGAGCAATTTCAAACAAGAATGTTTTACAGTTCAATAAATTATAAACTGGTATATATTCAACAAAAATTAAGAAAGTCTTGCTCATTTAGTTTTATATATATATATATATATATATATATAGTACGTGAAACACTTGATATAGTCCAATTAACATCCTTAAAAAGATCAATATATGAACGGCTATAGTTCGTAGGACATCTTTCGGACATTTGATTTAGCCCATTTAACGTCCTGAAGAAAGCCAATATATGAACGGCTATAGTTCGTAGGACATCTTTCGGACATTTGATTTAGCCCATTTAACGTCCTGAAGAAGGCCAATATATGAACGGCTATAGTTCGTAGGACGTCTTTCGGACATTTGAATTAGTCCGATTAACGTCCAGAGGATCGACCACAAAAGGCACGGTCCTAGACATCGCCGAAAAATGATCGATTGACATCATTTGGACAACCTGGGGATAATGTTTTTTTTACGTCCTGAGGATCACGAAAGTCTTAAGTCCTCGGGACCAGGCCGGACATCATAGGGACGAACTGGGGAAGAACACTTCGCGGACATTGAACGGTCCCTGGGATGTCCCTCGATGAGCACGGGATGAAATTCAAACGTCCGGAGGATGACCTAATGTTTTGAGTTAGTCCTGAAATGACGTCAGTAGGACGTCCAAAGGACAAAGTTGTGCTGTCTGGGTGGTCCTCTAAATGCATGTATGACAGAATTTTTACTGGAAAGTATGGAGGAAAGCATGTCCTTCTATAGCCCAAGTTACACAAAACAGACGGGTGTTTACCTACAAGTTTGACTAATGTCTAGTAAAAAAAAGAGAGTTTAGTGGCTTTGGGCTCAAACATCAGGTAAACAAAGTTTTGGGTTTTTCAAGCTATTACGTAAAAATAAAAATTGTACACAGTGACAGAGCTTTAGTTGAAAAAAATAATAATAAATATTTCCAACCTCTTCATTAAAATGTTTGCATTGCATCTGCATATGTTTGTAACTATATAACATGTGATTAGATGAACACTAGTGAAGAATTTGCTAGTCTTTCCCTTTCAGTGGGATTATTCCATGGATGTAGGAATAGCAGGATGGAGCACAGGGGGGAATTCTGGAAGCGATAACCATAACCGGCCGCCATCTTGGGTGTATCAAGAAACTGTGTTTGCAATGTTTAGGATACGGAAATTGTCGAACTTTTTTATCGAGTTTCAAACGGATTCGAGTTATAACGTCTTGTGTAGCCTTCAATTGCACTAATAATGCACGTAGGAAGAAGATTCCTAGCTAATTCTGTATAAATGGATAAATAATTTCTCCCATAATATATGATTCAAAAACAGATAATGATGGTAACATATAGTGTCATAAATAATCCTACATTTATCTTACTTTCAAATACAAACCAGAGTTGCTTAAAATAGCATTACAAATTCAAATTTATTACTGTGATTTGCTGCTACTCTTCGGTAACTTATAAACAATTCTATCAATAAAATTGTGAAATAAAATTCGAAACATTGCCAGATGCTTTCATTTTTTCTAATTAAGTGTAAATTAAACTTTGATTACAAAGATTAATTTTAAATAGGTTGTATTTTTAAATCAATATTCATTATTTCATCTGGTGTAAAAATTAGAAATTGAAATGCTACATAATTTAAAATCCAAGTGCTTATCTTTTTCTAAAAAAAAACAAATATTAGCTGGATATTTTATTCATGGAGGTTACAGGTTACTAGATCCATGATTTTAAGTAAAAAAATTAGCAGTTAATGCAATCTAGTAATAAAACTGACATGATGGATTTTTTCTGGTTATTGTGTCATATTTGTTTATAATAGTAAAGCTAATGTAATGTGTCAGAAGATTTAATTAACATTGAAAAGCAACAAAATTTAAATGTAAAGTCTGAGCGTTTTTTCAAACATTAAAATTAATTTAGATGTGATAAAATTAATAAGTAAGAATTTTAATTAATATTGTGACATGGTACAACTATACTAATACTTTCATTCATTACATGAAATGTTTCTTTGGGAATTTTCGAAGTTTTAAATTTGTTTACTATTTGGTTGCCGAATATTGAAGTACTTTGCCAAACCAAATATTCGGTTTGCCTGCCGATATGCAGTATACCGTATACCAGCCAAGTATTTCGTGCATCTACAAAAAAATAAATAAAGAAAGAATGAATCATCAATATTTAAAGAACTGGATGGGTAGGTTTTCAAGAAGTTGTTTAGAATGTTATGCTATTTAACATTTATGTACATGGGATTCCTTTTTAAAAAACTATATCTAAATTTTGTTACAGTATTATTTTAGTTTTATCCTCATTCCATCAACTTTATTCAAAATTAGTTTTCATTTATGTTATTCTTTTATTTGTCTTTGTTGATTTCTAGCTGCTTTCTTTCATTGTGCTGTATTCTAATTTCATAATCTGGACATAGGCTGCAAAGTTTTGATAATTCTGTATTCTTATCTATGGGAAAGTCATTTTGTTTTATTAATAAAATTAGTATTTTAAAACCAGTTGATCATTCATTTGTCACTAAATTAATTTTAATTAACTAAAGACATTAATTATGCAATTAGTTTATTGTTTGGAAATTTAAAGCTTAAAATAATATTGTGTTATGCATTACTTTTTTATTTATTTGGTAGGCAAAAAATACTTTCATTATCAATTTGAGAGATAAAAGTAAAGCACGCAAAATTTTCGCCCGAGTAATACGAGTCTTTTTTCCCCTTTCTCACCACCCAACATGGCTGCCGCTCTCTCACAGTTACTTCAAACCCGACAATGGGAGTAGATACAGCATGTTCCCTCCTGTACTCCTACCTCCATGGATTATTCTCAGGAATTGCTCACTTCTATTGATTTTTTACCTTTAACCTTGTGATTCAACTTTTGAAAATTAAGTTACTATATTTTGCTGTGAAGAATGCAAGAATTTTGAACACAACTTTTCAGTTAACCTTGTGATTCAACTTTTATAAATTAAGTTACAATATTTTGTTGTGAACAATGCAAGAATTTTGAACACAAAAGTGTGCTTTTAATTCAAATTATTATGAAAGAAGAAACTTAAATCCTCAGACCTATGTTCATTTTTATGTTCATGGAACCATTGAGTGAGCTCCATGAAACTCTGGGGTACCCGGAGTTTAAAGAAACGCTGTTATAGCGAAACAGATGTTTAGTTCATTAAAATTTGCTTTCAAACCAACTATTAGTACTAATGTTTTGTAGTTATTCTAAAAAAGAAAGCTGGAAGGTTTTAATAGCAATGGAGAATGAAAAAATAAATGTGGAGGTTTTAAACATAATTGTCAATTTGTACATTCTACTGAATTTGCCACCAATTTCATAGTGAAAATTGAAGGGAAAATCTTTCATTGTACAAAGTTTGAGTAATGCATTTATAGGTCAGAGAGGAAGGTATCAATACTCACCAGTAAAATATTGCATCAAATGATCATGAAACAATAAGACTGGTCACCAAAATTTAGCCCAAGTATCAAGCCGAATTTTTAAAAAACAACAAACTTGAAAAGAATAATAAAAAAATTGGGAGAAATAAACTACATGTATAAAGCAGTAGATTCAACAGAAAAGTGAGACTTTTCCGCCAAAATCGGGAAAGTTAGCAACTCTGAGTTTTGTTTTTGATTTGAATATATTTGGCTCTCTTCTTTCTTTTCAATCAATAGATTCTTTAACACATTAAATTTTTCTAAAATTTTTTTTTCTTCCTGTAGTACATTTAAGTTTTTCATACGAAAAACTAGTATTTTGCATTTTTGTACATACAAAGCTAAAACTAAGCACCTTTAAGGGTCCTTATAAATCAAAATTAGATAATTTATAGGACTGCATAAACCCTGTATTTATATGCCAATTTTCATAATAAGATACCATTGGGCTTCCAGATATTCAATAAGTTACAACAGAAATAACAAGCTTTAAGTTCAAATTTTTTTGGACTACTTGATACTAATGGTAAAATTCAAGTTTATTTTTGTGTATTTATTATTTAGTTAAATAACTGGGTTTTGTTCACTCAAAATTGATCAATTTAAGTTACATATTTTTAATCTAAGGTGTGTTTGATTAAACATGGTTGCTTAACTTATCATTTATAGCTGTTTCAATGAGACAAAATGGATATAAATTTAATTAATCACTTTTCAAATTGTGAATATCAAAGTAGTACAAAACACAAACAGAAATAAAAAGTATACCTCCTGAGTCGGTGGTTGAAGTCTTCTTCCACGAATCCAAGCTGTAAAAATCAAATTAGATATTTTCTGTAAAGATGACATGAAATGATCTAAGAATATTGTATTTCTACTCACTATTGTTTTAGTAAAAAGTTCATTTGAATAAAATGGAAAATTAAATAAAAACACACGAAAACAATAAGAGTAAAACCTTTTCTTCTATTTACATAACAATCATGACTTTCATTTCTAATATATTTTTGGTTCAATTAAGTGATATTTCTCTTTCAAGAAGTTGGTCAAGTCAAATAACACTTTACAAGAGTCAAAATATTAAAAATGTTTCCCTATCTAAATGTAGATAGGGATGCCTCCATATGTAATGCCGTGTGCAGGTAAACAGCAGTATCTGCAGAAATGCGTTTTGGATTCAATACTAACTACGGGGAAAGGTTGGAATTAGACGTCTTTTTCGCACCTTTTTTCAGCGGAAACCAAATAAACGAGCTTGTACAGTAAAGGTAACGTAAAATAGATGACAAAAATGCAAAAAAATGAAAAATGAAGAATTTGCAGTTACTGCCCTTTACCTGCACACGGCAGAATATATGGCTTTCAATATATTTATGTTTGTATGTGCGTGGAAGTGATGATTAGTAAGCTATCACTTACACACACATAGTAAAAGTAGGTAAAAACATAAAAGGAAGCAGCTGTAAATACACTACTGGCCATTAAAATTGCTACACCAAGAAGGCGACATGGTACAGACATAAAATTTAAATGACAGAAAGAAGATGATGTGATATGCAAATGATTAGTTTTTTAGAGTATTCAGAGAACGTAGGCGCCCACAGCAACACCTAAAATGTGCTTAAACGAGGAAATTGTACAGTCGATTTCCCACATGCAAATTCAATTTGAACATTGTTGCGTGGTACAAAATTGTTGTGATTGCCTCGTGTAAGAAGAAGAAATACGTACCAGCATATTTCTGCCTTTGATAAAGGTCAAATTAAAGCCTACTGGATTTGCAGTTATCCTATCGCAGTATTGCTGCTTGGGTCGATTGAGATCCAATGACGGTTAGCAGAATATGGATCCGATAGGTTCAGGATGGTAATACAGATCGGCGAGCTGGTTCTCAACGGCCAGTAACCACTAGCAGCCGAGAGGACATGCATATTATCCACATGGCCTTAATGGATCATACAGCCACATCACGAGTCAAGAAATTAGGTCATTTGCAAGACAGCAAGTGTCTGCACGAACAGTTCGATGACGTTTACAGCAGCATGGACTGTCAGCTCAGAGACCATGGCTGCGGCTACCGTTGATGCTGCATCACAGACAGGAGCTTCTTCAATGGTGTGATCAGCAACGAACCTGGGTGTACCAATGGCAAGACGTCATTTTTTCTGATGAATCCAGGTTCTGCTTACAACATCATCATACCTGCCAACCTCCGAGAAAAAAAATCCGGAAGATTTTTTTATTTTTATCCACAAGATTTTAACGCAAAATAAAATCAAACAGGACACCTACCCTCTTTACATTTAACAATATATTAGTTATGAATTTCATATCAATTGAAATTACTTTTGTTTAGTAAATATTACTTTTATTGCTTTCTTTAAAAGTTTGGAAATAACATTTGTTACTCATCTTAAAAAAAGAACGAAGCAAAAACAGCTCGAATTGAGAGAATGAGAAGATAATTGGCGCCGAAATTGTGCCCCTAGTTGCCCGCCGCGTCGCTTGCTTTGATTGGATCCCGATGAAGTCATGCGCTGTATCACTCAGTGACTTCATAATCTTGCCTCGCTTCTTCTCGTGCCATTCTCTTACGGCAACCTTTCCTTGGCCTAAAACGCGGTGCCGCGTTCCACAAAAGTATCGTTAGCGGCAAAATTGGCGAGATAATTATTTTTCCTACAAAACGTGAAAAATCCGGAAGATTTTGCTCATAACCGGAAAAACGGAAAAGGACATAAAAATCCGTAAAACTTCCGGGAAATCCGGAAGGGTTGGCAGGTATGCATCATGATGGTCGCATCCGTGTTTGGTGGCATCGTGGTGAACACACAATGGCAGCGTGCATTTGTCATTGTCTTACTGGCCCATCCCCTGGCGTGATGGTATGGTGTGCCATTGGATACACATCTCGGTCACTTCTTATTTGCATTACGGCACTATGAACAGTCGGCGTTACATTTCTGATGTGTTACAACCCATGGCACTACCCTTTATTCGAGCCGTGCGAAATTCTACATTTCAGCAGGATAATGCACGACCGCTCATGGCTGGTATTGTGCAGACTTTCCTTGATCCGAAAAATGTTCGACTGATGCCCTGGCCAGCATGTTCTCCAGATCTCTCACCAATAGAAAACGTCTGGTCAATGGTTGCTAAACAACTGACTTGTCAGCAAACGACAGCCACTACAGTCGATGAACTGTAGCATCGTGTTGAAGCTGCATGGGTGTTCGTACCTGTACATGCCATCCAATCTCTGTATGACTTAATGCCCAGGCGTATAATTGCTGTTATTGCTGCCAGAGGTAATAGCTCTGAGTACTAATTTCTCAAGATCTATTCACCCAAATTACTTGAAAATTAAATCATTCTTTATTTTCAACATAATATATGTGTCCAATAAATATCATTTTGTTATCTGCATTTCTTCCTGGTGTAGCAATTTTAATGGCCAGTAGTGTATATTGCCATAAAAGGCAATATGTTTTATCATCAATGAATAATACTTTTTACTGTGAACAGGAGCATTACAACACCTTGTCCTCCCATTCAATAACATTTTTACAGAAGTTATTCAAGGACAAGATAAACTGAAAAACAAACAACTTCAATAATTTTTAAATAATAATTTAAAAAAAAATAATGAATTTGAATTTTGACATCTTGAATTCAAATCATGTTTTTCGCAATCACGTATGCATGTGTGTTTGTGTCTGTGTGCAGGCATGTGTGTGGATATGTGTATGTGTACGTGTGCATGTATGCGTGTGTAGGATATGGACGCAACCAGGAGACGGTTTTTGCTAGAAGAGCAGCATCATGAGGCAGGTCAACGGTGATACTGAAGAAGGAGACGGGGGAAAAATAAAATCAAAGGACACCAAAAAACAGTCAAATGAGAACAATAAGCAGCGTGATTGCTCAAAAAAGAGTAGATCAACAAATGCTTTTTGAGGGTGAATACAGTAAGCTTCTGATTATCCGTGGAACAGGGTGGCACCGTAACCACGGATAAATGAATTCATGGATAATCTACAAATTAGGTTAAAACTGTACTAGTGTAAGCAAACAGAGCATAAAAAGATCAATGACACTTTCACTTGCCCATATTTAAACTATAGTTAAATCGATAACAATGTAGGTAAAAACTAGAAAAGGATCGCTTATTATTATTTGTAAGGTTCAGTCATTAGTCAGGCAGACTAATGACTGATAAGTCAGGATTTAAAGTTTAACTAACAGTGCAGCATTGCTAGTAACAAAGCCAATAAGATACTTGGGTTTATCAATAGATCTATTTCAAACAAATCTAAAGAAGTTCTTCTGCCCTTATATAGAAGTTTGGTAAGGCCCCATTTGGAGTATGCTGTTCAGTTTTGATCTCCTTATCTTAAGAAAGACATGTATTGGAAAAAATGTATTGGAAAGGGTTCAAAGGCGGGCTATTGGAAAAAATGTATTGGAAAGGGTTCAAAGGCGGGCTACAAGGCTAATAAATGGACTTTCCCACTTAGACTATGATTCTAGGCTTAGAAGGCTAAAAATGTAGTCTTGAGCAAAGAAGAGACCGAGGGGACATGATTCAGTTGTTTAAATTTATTAAAATGAAAGATGTTACGGGGTTGAAGTTTCACACTGAAAACAGGACAAGGGGTCATTGTTTTTAAGCTATTTAAATCTCAGATTAACATGGATGTTAGGAAAAATTGTTATTATAGCAGGGTAGTGGAACCTCGGAACAGCTTACCGGAAGAGGTGGTCATGAGCAAGGGAGTAGATAGTTTTAAGAGAGCCATTGATCTTCACTGGGGATTGTATATTGACTAGGACCAGTCTAGCTGGGCCCAGAGCCTGTTGCTGGTCATCACTTTTGTACTTGTATTGCAAATGGATTACACACATATTAGAGCAAATCGTGCAAACAGAAATAACTGCAACAGATCAATCTAGATAACCCCAAACACACAAAGGAGAGGGGGAAAGGAATCTTTTTCAAGACTGGTTTGCTCACTCGTTTATGCACTAAGTAAAGTACATATAAAAATCGGTAAGTAAGGTAGGTCTAAAAATCAGTAAGTTTGTGAAGAAGTAAAGTAGTAAATATTCTCAATATAAAAATCAGGGTATCAACTAGTCAGGTTTAGGTGGCTTTAAAAGTTCTAATGTCACTAGAAGGGCCAGGGAAGAAAGCAATAAGAATGTCTTAATTATTAAGTATGCACTCATTAAAAATAGGTGCATTTATCTATATATTCAGTTAATTATTGCTGAAAAAAATGAAAGTGTGAAAGGCCGTGGATAATCTGCATTGCGTATAAACCGCTCGCTGATAATTGGAGAACTGTAGTTTAGATTTAGTGAGCTATAGAATTCTTGCAACAAAGTTACGGCAACATGGCACATGTAGAGCCCCTATAACTGGAGAGGCCGACGCATCCGCCATTTTGGAGCAAGCGTACAACAGGGAAAGCTACCTTTATTGGCAATTATTCGCCCAACAGGGAACGAGAGAGTCGGAGAGCGAAGGTGAACATTGGCGAAATTTTGGAAAACATGTTGGCGTCATTTCCAAGCTGCCAGTCACTTTGCGAGCTATTATTTATCCAATTCTTTTTTCTTTCAGCATCTGCTGGAAATCTGAAGAGCTGAAATCCTTTTTTAGAGCTGTTTACCACAATTAAAAGCTGAACAACCACCCATTTGACTCAATTTAGCACATGTTAAAGAAATGTAAACATCAGCAGCAACGCTATCGCTACGAAGCATTGGATCAAGTTTGCTCCAAAATGGCGGGATGCGTCGGCTCCTCCACTATAGGGGCCTTAGGCACATGCAAAGCATAAAGAAATATTGCTTCACTGAACTAGTTTTCCACTAGAAGAAAACTTGTCCTCTAATAGGAAAAATTTATTGACAGTAGAATTTTTTACTTTCAAGAAATTTAAAGCTTCTAAACATTTCTAAAGCAATGTTCAAAAGCTTTTGGACAAGTATTTTAGCAACAGATACTTATTTAAATTAAAATGCTATAGATTGCTAGGATTAAACATGCAAAAACCGCAAAATGTCATTACATCCAAAATATTTTAAAGAAAAATGCTTTATAAATTGATGCAGGATTTGAAATTCTCTCTAAATTTCACTAGTAGTAATTAGCTGACCCCCCTACAGAGATTATAGCATCATTTAACTTTAAAAATTTATGATGAAGGTATTGATTAATTTTGGCAATATTATTTTAAATAGAATGAAGAAAAATCAGTTTTGTCTCTTAATAATAGATAGTTTAAAAAAAAATCATTTTAGACATTGCAGCAGAACTTGAACTTCCAAATTCTGTTTTCTGAAGGTCTACACTGTTGATTGTGGATTGTTTTTCATACACAATATACATTTCATATACTAGACAAAAATTGCTATTTTTAAAAAAAAACAAGAAAAACAACGGTTAAATATTCCTGTGAGAGGCAAATATGTATAGATCAGTGAAATAGTTTTTTTATAGGTCAGAAAACTTCTCAAACCTCAATGCATGAAATATTTTAAATTGGTCCCAGTTTATTCTTGTATTTCTGAGAACCCTTGTCAGAAGTGGCACAACTATCTCAACTTTTGCAGTGAAATATCCTGCCATGAGTTGAAATCAAAACAACTCTGATTTCTAAGAAGCATGTAAAGCTGTTGCTGCTCTAATCATACTTGCCAACCTCCGAAGGAATAAAAACAGGAGATTCCACTAGAGGTATATAGATGACTCACCAGCGACATATCTTCACAACAGAATTATTATATTATGCTTTTAAATAATATGAATACTAAATTTAAAGTGAAATGGGGATTTTTGACAGATGTAAGCAAATTGGTTGCAGCAAGAAAAATATAGTGCAAAGGAAAAACCAAGTAATAAGGAGTGAATTTGCTTAAAGTTTCATACATTCCCCAGTCCTCTACCAAAAAAAGTATAGCTACAAAAAATTTAATTACTAAAATCCCCCCCCCCCCCCAAATCAATATATAGTGAAAATGAAATATAAAATAAGTAGGTATAGGGTAGTACATGTTAAAAACAACTTCAAACTTTCAAAAATTATTGAAATATTTTCAAGATGCAAAAGGATTGAAATCGGCTGTAATTTTCGGCAAAACACGTGCTTCGTTGAACATGCAATGTGGAAAGCTTCCAAAAAATTAATATTTACTAAATGAGTTATTAATTGGACAAATTCTTATTCTCTGACATTGGTATACTAGAACAGGGCGCCATCTAGTGAGAAGAAAGTGAAACTTCTTGATGATTAATGAAAAAACTGCAAAAACGGGAGAAAATGGTAAAAAAAAGGGAAATCGGGAGATGGAAGCAAAAAACGGGAGTCTCCTGTTAAAAACAGTAGAGTTGGCAAGTATGTAATGGTAAGGTTAGAAAACAAAATTATATGTAGTTTTACATTATTGTTGCATGAATAGTTATTTAAAACATAAAGAAGCAGTAGAGTTAACACCTATAGGATCAGAGAGCATATTTTTTTAAATTGAAACTTGGATGCATTGGAAACCTGGAGCTCTGTGAGTAAGATATCACATATCTGACAATAAGATAAAGTTAAAGAAAGTAAATGCATTTTTAACTTCTCAATGTTATATACTGAAAATACAGTAATTGCGGTTAAAATATTGCACAAAATTTCATTAATTGCATTAAAGGTTCAACTCAAATACCACTGAAATAACAGTTCATGTAAAGTATCGGGTGGTGAATTGAATGTTTTTTTAAAAAACAATTATTAGAAACAATATAATGGGAAAATATGTATGAAAAATCAGTAAATAAAACACATACCAGTACATAAAGATTCTTTTTTTTTCTCTTTGTATAATGTAGCTGCAATGAAATATCTGTACAACCATCAATGAGCAAACTGTTGTTATGGATATTAGTGTGAGATTTGGTTGGAAACAATGCAGAGAAACTTCTCTTGATTACAATAAGAGATGAAAACAAGCATCTCAATTATACATGCATGCCTGTATAAACACACAATGTATAAGCAATCTCCTCCAATTATTACTACATTTGAAAGAAATGTGGACAAAAAATATACGAGCTTTTTGGTTCAATCAATCCTAGAGTCACATAACTATCTACATATTGTCAGGGGCCAATCCAGGATATTTTTCTTGCTACCTATTTTTGTGAAAGTATTGCATCATTCTATTTTTGTGAAAGTTTTTTTTTATCAGCATTGTTTTTGTGAACTTTTAGAGGCATCCTAATTTTTGTAAAAAAGAAGTAGAACAAGTGAAATTTTAGTTCCAAAAGTATAAATGTCATCTAGTATTATTTTTAACAGGTTTCGTTTTTTTTTTGGGGGGGGGAGCTAAAAACCTAAGAAGTACCAAAAATATCATCATAATTTCAGCTTAATGGGCTATGTACTGTGTACAATATTGGAAATTATGAAAAAAAATGGTTCCCCAAAACATGTTTAAAAGATTGCGATGATATTGCATAAATACACTTTGGCGAGAAACAGCTAAAAATTAGTTAAAATACCACAAAAAAGGTTGTTATTTAAGCGATTGTTCATATAAACCTACTTAGAATTTTATGTTATAAGTAAATTTTGTTTTAAACAGAGAAACAAATTTTATATTTTAAAATGCCAATTTTTGTGAAATTTTCGATGTTTTCGTGAAGCTACCTGATTTTATTACTTGATTTTTGTGAAAGTACCTATTTCAAAACAAGATTTTTGGTGATGGTACCAAAAAACGGTAGCAAAATCAGCATATACAGCCCTGATTGTTCACATCAAGTTTTTGTTTACAAATGTTTTCTCTTTGATTTTGCATATACATATGTGTGCAATATACATTTTGCATATACGGACCCTGTACGGAAGGAAGAAGATGCCAAAATAACTTTATTTGCCTCCAAAAACAAGGCGTTATTCAAAAATGAGATTTACAAATTGCCATCATGCTAGCAAGAAGTCATAAAAATGGAAATTATGCCATACAGTAGGGGAGAGACTGGGGATACTTGATCAACACTTCAGTTTTCAATTTTTTTCTCTGCTGCAAATTATCAGTTTTTTTTTTTTTTTTTTTTAAATACGTAAACAAAGGTAATTTTTCCCTCTATCTGACAGTATTTTTTTAGTTGAAATGAAACAGATAGTTTTGGTAAAATAATTTCTTTCAAAAATCTCATAAAGGGATCATGTATCCCCACATTAAGGGATACATGATCCCTTCATGGGGGATACTTGATCCCGCTGAGGAAATACATAGACTTTTCATTAGATCGGCAATTTATTTATGGATTGTAGTTTTCTACATAATGTTTCTAAAAAAAAAAAACAATTTCTAATTTTCTTGATTAGATTATAATAATGTGAACACAAAACAACATAGTTTCAACTTTTACTAGACATTTGTAAAAAAAAAAATGTACACAACTTTCATGAATTTATGATGTTTTTGATCAGTTACTTGTTATCCAATGCAGTTGTGAACAATACTATATTTTATAAATAAAACTATTTTTTAAAAGTAGCGTAATGAAGCTAAAATTACAACAAATAAAAAAAATAGGACGACAAGCACGAAAATAATTTTATTTGCTTCTTGTCTTGCAATAATAAAATTAAAAATTTCATCATTTGAATGAATTTTTAAAAAGAGGGGGGGGGGGGGGGGAATGTAAGTATCAGTGTACTCATAAAAAAGAAAGCCTAGCTTATATGTTTTCAAAACCTGAAAAGTCAAATCAAATCAATATGTGATCAAGCTTGAAAAACTACGCTAGAGAAAAATCCAACAAGATCCTTAAATTTTAGAGACTGTTATTACTGGTTTTTGAAATAAATGGTTCAATTTCATGCTTTAATATAAGTCCTGTTTAATAGGGCAGGGGCCAATCCAGGATTTTTTTCTCTCTACCTATTTTTGTGAAAGTATTGCATCATTCTATTTTTGTGAAAGTTTTTTTTTATCAGCATCATTTTTGTGAGATTTTAGAGGCATCCTAATTTTTGTAAAAGAGAAGTAGAACAAGTGAAATTTTAGTTCGAAAAGTGTAAATGTCATCTAGTATTATTTTTAACAGGTTTCTTTTTTTGGGGGGGGAGGGGAGCTAAAAACCTAAGAAGTACGAAAAATATCATCGTAATTTCAGCTTCATAGGCTATGTACTGTGTACAATATAGGAAATAATGAGAAACACGGTTTCCCAAAACAGATGTTGAAAGATTGCGATAATATTGCATTAATACACTTTGGCGAGAAACAACTAAAATTTAGTTAAAATACTACGAAAAGGTTTCTACTTAAGCGATTCTGCATATAAACCTGCTTAAAATTTTATTTTGTGAGTAAATTTTGTTTTAAACAGAAATAGAAATTTTATATTTTAAAATGCGAATTTTTGTGAAATTTTCGATGTTTTTGTGAGGCTACTGATATTATAACTTGATTTTTGTGAAAGTACCGATTTCAAAACAAGATTTTTGTGATGGTACCGAAAATCGGTAGCAAAATCAGCCTGTATTGGGCCCTGTAGGGTCAGGGTTAATGAAGGTTTACTAGTTTTTCCATCAAAGAAAAATATAAAGCTATGAAAACTATGTTTCACAAAAATATCAATTGGTCAGAGATAAAAGTAATATTACATGAAATACACCGCCAGCTCAGTCATTCCAGCTGAGGACTGCAGTTTCATGCTTATTAGCACTCATCAGCCCGGCATAAGAAGTGACTGAGCTGGAGGTGGAAAATCTCTGCCTTAGCCCTGACTATATGGGAGGTAACTTACTGAAAAAAAAGAATATTATTCAGATCAGCTTGGATATTTGAATTATAAAAAAACAGTATAGAGGTAAAGATCCAAAAGAACAGCTGTTTACAGTTTTGCTGCTTTTCAAGAGCTTATCACAAGGAAATTCAGCATAGAATTCTTTACAAGTTTGAACATAGGTTGATATTTTATAGTTTTTTCATTTATTCCTCACTTTAGAATAAGAAATACTTTAGCATTATAACCAAACATTTTCATGCACACTCCTGTTGTTTTGTAACAGGTGGAAATTATTGTCAGGCTGAAATGATACGGCTGACTCAAAAGTACAAATTGCAACTAATTTACTGAATTTTTATGATATGACTAGCTGTACCCGACGAGCGTTGCTACGCCAACAAAAAAATACATCATTATACTGATTTTCATGACAATCGGTTGAACGGGGCAGAAGTTGCTACTCTGCAGTGCCACCTGGTGGTGAGTGGCTTCAATGAGCACACACATGTGATATTATGCACCTTCTCTGTGGAAAAATACATATATATAGCAATTTTCATAATAATCGCTCCAGGTATGAAGTGAAGCCGTGATTCTACTCAAATTTTGTATTCACGCAGTTTGCAAGATCAATCCATCGCTAAAAATATCAAATAGAAAGTTTTAAATCCCCCCGTTGCATGAAAAGCCATAAAACAATGAAGAAAGAATTTATTTGTTCAAACTCAAGAAAAATGGCTTCTTATCAATGAGATCTTTCACACGAATTAATTTCTGCATTTTATTTGTATTTATCCAATGGATTGTGACTTAAATTGGAGTAAAAAAAGAACTATCAATCGGATTTTTTTCGAACTGGTCTATAAACATTCCCAGTACCAAAAATAACAAACGGTGAAAGTTTCAGCCAAATCTGCCAGGTAGTTTTTGAGTTCATGGATGACATACAGACAAACATTCATTTTTATATATATATAGATTACCATGGATTCAGATAACAGAAGGTGTGCGAATGTTAATATTAATGGCCATTAATAAGGTAATACATATTGCTTGTCTAAGCAAACTGGCCTCATATCAGAAAAGGAGAGAATTTTCTTTATTTGAATCTTAGATTAGCTGAGTGGAAGGATTTTTACAGTTAAATTTATAGACTGATTATTTTATTAGAACAATACAATTGTGTATTAATCATAATTTAATTAATCCAAAAAGGAAATGTTAACTACACACAGGAAGTTGGCGCAGTGAATTTTACACAAGTTTTTACTGAAAAATCATCCAGTTATGAATAAGTCTTATAATAAGCTGCTGAACATAGTTTTATTATCATATTTATATTCATGGAAAAAAAGGTTTTTTCTTATGGTATAAAAATTTATAAATGAATACCTACATAATATTAATGAGAATTATAAATAAACTAGTTTAAAACAAATACTGTCCCATAATTTTTTTTAGAAGCATATGTATAATATCTCTTGTATAAAGTCTACCAGAAAGTTCTGTCCAACTTTGAGGGACGGACAATCAGTATTTAAAACATTTAACAATATTTTAGGGAGACTAGGGATACTTGATCCCTAGGGATACATAATCCCATAACCAAAAATGCACCAAAATCATTAAGTAGAGATTTGAAACCTGACAATTATATTAAAGTTACACTTGTACATGAAAACTGGCAACATTTTGTTTTTTTCATCCATTTTGTTTTAGCTCAAGAAATGATCGTCTGAATGTGACAAGGGAAACTTTTTTTTAGGAAAGCATTCCGAAGTTTACATTATCTGTTAAATACAACTTTTAAAAAAATCCGAAGTGTAATGTTAAAGTATAAACAATCATTAATAATTGAGACATATTTTTAGTAAATTGCCACTGATTGTTAATAATAGAACAAGTATGTTTGTAAAAATCGTATATTAGGGATACTTGCTCCCTTCGTTTAGAGGGATCAAGTATCCATAGGACAATATAAGCACAATGAAAACAATATAAATGTTGTTTACTTAGTTACATTAACTTTAAACATTCAAAACCATGTTACCATAATAAAATTTATTATAGTTTGAGTGATAGATTTAAACAAGCACTACTGTAAATATGCTAAACAATTGAAATATCAGTTTGCATTTGTAACCCACATAACACCTCAAGCATCTCAAGTGAACTAACTCTACTGATTAATTTCTGTTCTGGCCAAAGGAGCTTGAACAAGTTGAAATAGGTGTCAAATCCTTGTTTGAATGAAAATTTGCTATAGTTTGATTTTTACAACAAAAATGCGAGTTGCCCAATATGTAGACCAGCGTTTCTTAATTTCTTTTCTAACTAGAACTCTTTTTAATGCTCATTTTTTTTTGTGGAACCCCTGGTTTTTCGTCACCAGTTTGCAGTGGCTAGGATTCTGTTTCGGAGAGGAGCACAGTTTCTTACCTCAAACAAACTATCACATTAACTATTTGCCATTATAGCTAATTTATAAGATTTCATTAACGTTTATGCTAATTATTGATAACTGCTAGTTATTATTTGTTATTATAAAACACCAATACACTCCTATTTGTAATTTTTAAAAGTGAAAAATAATCTCTGAATTTATGATCATGAATTACATGAATAAAATCTTTTTTTAATTAGGAAAAGAAAGACTAATGTTTTTTACTTGCCACTGATTGTTAATAATAGAACAAGTATTTTTGTAAAAACCGCATATTATGGATACTTGCTCCCTTTGTTTAGAGGGATACATGATCCCAGGGATCAAGTATCCATATGACAATATAAACACAATGAAAACAATATAAATGTTGTTTACTTAGTTGACATTAACTTTAAGCATTCAAAACCATGTTAACATAATAAAATTTATCATAGTTTGAGTGATAGATTTAAACAATCACTATACTGTAAATACGCTAAACAATTGAAATATCAGTTTGCACTCGTAACCCACATAACACCTCAAACATCTAAACATAAACTAACTCTACTGATAAATTATGTTCTGATCAGCCAAATGAGCTTGAACAAGTTGAAATAGATGTCAAGTCTTTGTTTGAAAGAAAAAATAAATGATTTTACTATAGTTAGATTTACAACAAAAAAAGTGAGTAGCCCATTATGTAGACCCATTAGCGGACAGAATGCAAAGTTGGATTTCTAGAGTTCGAAATAAGTTTTCTGAAACAAAAAGGTAATATGTTTATAATGAATCAATTTCTTCTGAAAAATTGACAAAATATGCTAAGTTGCACACATCTAGTTGGGTTGAGCGGAACTTAAAGAACTACAACAAACAAATTGTTTGATTTGTCTTTTCAGGTTTTGAAAACATATAAGCTACGCTTTCTTTTTTATGAGTACACTGATACTTCCATTTCCCCCCCCCCCTCTTTTTAAAAATTAATTCAAATGATGAAATTCTTAATTCTATTATTGCAAGACAAGAAGCAAATAAGATGATTTTCGTGCTTGTCGTCCTATTTTTTTTCTATTTGTTGTAATTTTAGCTTCATTATGCTACGTTAAAAAATAGTTTTATTTATAAAATATGGTATTGTTCACAACTGTATTGGATAACAAGTAACTGATCAAAAAATATCATAAATTCATGAAAGTTGTGTAAATTGTTTTTACAAATGTCTAGTGAAAGTTGAAACTATGTTGTTTTGTGTTCACATTATTATAATCTATTAAAGAAAAATTGGGAATTGTGTTTTTTTAGAAACATTATGTAGAAAACTACAATCCATAAAAAATTTCCAATCTAATGAAAAGTCTCAGTGGGATCAAGTATCCCCCAAGAAGGGATCATGTATCCCTTGATGTGGGGATACATGATCCCTTTATGAGATTTTTGAAATTTTTTTTACCAAAACTATCTGTTTCATTTCAACTAAAAAATACTGTCAGATAGATAGAGGGGAAAATTACCTTTGTTTATGTATTTAAAAAAAAAAATGATAATTTGCAGCAGAGAAAAAAAAATTGAAAACTGAAGTGGGGATCAAGTATCCCCAGTATGGCATAATTTCCATTTTTATGAATTCTTGCTAGCATGATGGCAATTTGTAAATCTCATTTTTGAATAACGCCTTGCTTTTGGAGGCAAATAAAGTTATTTTGGCATCTTCTTCCTTCCGGCATTTCTTTTCCTGCCAAATTTTTTTGCAGAAAGATAGATAAGGAAAAATTTGATGGAGCAAGGTACGGAAATAGATGGATGAGAAAGAATTTTCCAGGGTACGCTCTATAATTTGCTGTAGAGTCTCGAAGTTGCATGTGAAGATGTAAAATAGCCCTACTTTATTTCTAAACCTCCATAAGACAAGACATTCTTTAGAAATAAGATTTGCAAACTGCCATCACACTGGCAAGAACTCGCAAGCAATGAAGGTAACTACCTTTTACAAAAGGTATTGCTAAATGTTTTAAGAATTGTATCAGTTTCTTTCTCTTTATAAATGGATAGAACTTTCTAATAAACCTGATATTAAATAGAATACAGTAGAAGACCATTATAACGCACACCTTGGGACCAGAGATTTTGTGTTATACAGGTTTTTGCGTTATATAGATCATTTCACAAATTTTTAAACTAATATTCAAAATGTATCTATATAATAGCACTTCAGAATGTGTTTTATCTGTAGTGAGTATTAAAGCACTAATTATACAATGAGTCATTCACAAATAAATATGTTTCTTTATTACAAGAAAGTGAAATATCTTTCATTTCTGCTAGCTTCATGGTTTGCATAACAGCTGCATTTTCAAGAACCATCTGGTATTTTCATTTCACTGTGAATGCTAATTTTCATTTAAAAGCTTTGAATTAAGATGAAAAACTGATTCAAAATTTAATTTTCCTAACAATTTTTATGTTTGCAAGGCAAAACAGGGGGGATTTTTTAAACTTCAAAACTTATTGTTTACTTCTGAAAAAGTTGTGCGGTTTATAGAGAATTGCGTTATACAGGTCAGCGTTATACAGGAATTCTACTGTAGTAAACATTTGTAAATAATGTGTCATTGGATTTTATGATTTCAGCTTTTAATCGACTTTAGACAAGGAAGTTTCTCAATTCATCAGAATCTTTCTATATTATGTTCTCTGATTACTAGATGACCGATTTGGGAAACTTTTTTTTTTTGTTTGAAAAGGCATACTTCCCAGATGGTCCCATGGTCATCAGATCTGAATCTGATGATGGGATCCTGGAGAAATCGAGGGAACTCTTCAAATTTTATACGCACACTTAAAGCACTTTGTCCCTTAGTTAACCTTTACAGGCGCGGGTCATTAAAATTTTAGAAATATAATAAAAAAACACAATGGATGGGATAAATTGGTTATCTGGACATAGATTTTACAGTCAAAATTTTTTTAAATTCACCCCCTCCATCTTGGGGTGGTGTCCCCGCGTTTGTGACCACCGCCCGCCTAGAGCAGAAATTGTTTTCTGAAGTGGTTATGCTTACCACGTATGACAATTGGAGTAATTTCAAATATTTTAAGCTCTTAAGCATTTTTACTAATTATTTCAATAATTTATGCCATTAAGAATATTTAGAACAAAAATTCAATATTTTTACTATAAAAATTCCAAGATAAAGATGAAGTAAAATTCAAGAAAGTTCATATAGATTATATAAAATTATCTAAATAAGCAATTTAAAATGTTAAAAATATTTTTGGCACATTGTTCTTGCTTTATGTGCATTCCTTTTGTGCTATAAAATATTAAATGAAAAAATACGACTGTATAATACCATTTACAGAAAAAATAATATCAAAGCTGATAATAAAAAAAACTATACAACTGTCTGGTAGGAAAAGCAGATCTCAAATGTGTGCACGCATGGACCTTCAAATTCACCTGTTCTGGGTCAAGAACCCAAAATAAATAAACAAAAGCCCATTGTAGACTATTCTTTTGGTCCCCCCTTTTCTGAAATGTATCAAATTACATCTTTCACCCACAACAGTGAGATCAATGCTCTAGACGGGCGGTGTTCACATTTGGGGACACCTGGAAAGAAACTTTGTTTATGCATTCAAAAATGAACTCGAATCTTTTACAAAATTATGATTGATTAGCTCAGGATTCCTGAGGGAAAATGGTTGACTAATTTAGTTTATGGTGTAAATTTTAAAATCTTGAAAAAAATATTGTATTTGAGCTTGAAAATCGAGGTATTTTGAACAAGAAATTAAGACAACAAAAAGAGTCATATTTAATAGTGCTGCCATCTCTGTGCATTACAGAGAAATAAAAGCAACTAATGCAGCAATTTTTGGAGTTTTAAAGAAAAAACTTTTTTTTAAAGAAATTTTTAAAATTGGTGTCCCTTTTTGTGACCACCCGCGCCGGAAAGGGTTAACAAATCATTAACTATAGAAGCAAGTCGAGTACCCCCCCTTTCCCCAGTGTTTGGAAATCTTATCTTTAAAAAACTTTTTTCTGTTTTTCCGCACTATAGGTGTTGTTGCTGTTCTGTGACGCATGTGTTTCCGGTTTCTATGTCTATTTACTTTGCTTCCTTCCATTTTTTGTTCATTTATCGTTCGGCTTCTACATTGTGTAGACTTTTCGTTCTTCTTTTTTGCACTGATGAAGGGGCTTGCATATGGCAGCCCCGAAACAGCTGTTTGCTGAGTTTTTAACTCTTTTATACTACTTTATTTGTACTTTATGCATGTTGTTGTCATTTTTACTCATTCCATAGTACAAAGTTTTCAACTGCTTTTTTACAAGGAGGGTATAGTTTTTTTAACCCTTGGGAATCTAAGGTGACAAACGTATATCTCGCTGCAAGTGTCCGTCATTGTGAGAAGTTGTGATAAGGACAACAACTTACAAATAGAAGAATTTAATTCCTAGCTCATTTTAGTGGTCAGAATCTTATTTTTAGCTCATTTGAACAACTGAGAAATAGATAGGCTCATATATGGAGTCTAAAAGTGTTCCTGGTTGCACTAATGATAAAGACATTAACACTAGAAAGACGGAGGGGCCTGTGTGGCCCCTCGCATAGTTTGTTGTTTAATAACTCGGATAATGTCTAACGGAACGTAATGTAACTTCATGACTTTTCATTATATGACACTATTTGAATGCTTGTTTAATCATTTTATCATACGCCTCATAGTACGGTAAATATTGATCCTTATACCTAGAAAGACGGGAGGGGGCCACAGTGGCCCCTAAGCTTTTTTACAATTAAAAAATTTTTTTTTCCTTTCTCCTAATTGTTCTAGCATAAAAAAAAAGGCCATTCTCTCTAGTTTAACCTGTAACTTTCGCTTTATACAGCCAGTTGGATATCCAAATGCTATAAACAGCACTGACTGCTTACCAGCCTAATGGTAGCCATTGCTCTTGAAAAGAAAAACTGTTCCAAGCTTTTGGCCAGTATAGAGAGAAACACTACAAATAATTGCATACTAAGTTTTTATTTAGTCATAAGAAAGTTTTTATTAGTCAAAAGAAAAACTGATCCAAGTTTTTGGCCAGTATAGAGAGAAACACTACAAATAATTGCATACTAAGTTTTTATTTAGTCATAAGAAAGTTTTTATTAGTCAAAAGAAAAACTGATCCAAGTTTTTGGCCAGTATAGAGAGAAACACTACAAATAATTGCATACTAAGTTTTTATTTAGTCATGAAAGAAGGTGCATTGGGCATGTGGACACACTCAGGAATTATTTTTAAAATAATTCACCCCAAAAATGGGTAGGGGCCACACTGGCCTCTTCAGTCTTTCTAGGTATACAGAAAATGTCAGTCGTTCTAGTGTTAATAGTTTATTTTTGAAGCTAAAAGATAAACAAGAAACAAAGTCTTTTAAGAAAAATCAGTCTGAAGCGGGCAAATACCTTCCCATATTTTAACGCAAATTACTTTCTAAATGGAATATTAAAACATTAGGAGCATATTTTGAATAAAATATTTCACACACACACACAAAAGAAAATTTTAAACTCCTCCATTTAAATGCATTCTTATCGAAAAGTTCTTAATATACTACAACCAGAATATAATTGATTTTTATTGGTGCTATCATTGTTTTTTGTATGTTTGAAAACAACATCTAAGAATGGGGGATGGTCGCTCCAGAGAAGTTTCACTTTTTTAATATAAAAAGTATTCATACCTTCCCATTCCGCTGGAAGATTTTGTTGCCATTCTCCATCTTTTGGCACAAACCAACGTGACACTGGTCTGCTGGATACTTTAGGATCTAAATGATGATTGTAGGGAAAAAAAATCAACCATTTTATTTCAAGATAGTGTTTTTCAATGCACAAGACAAAAAACAAATAGCATATTCGATGATTGTAGGAAAAAAAATCAACCATTTTATTTCAAGATAGTGTTTTTCAATGCACAAGACAAAAAACAAATAGCATATTCGATGATTGTAGGAAAAAAAATCAACCATTTTATTTCAAGATAGTGTTTTTCAATGCACAAGACAAAAAACAAATAGCATATTCGATGATTGTAGGGAAAAAAATCAACCATTTTATTTCAAGATAGTGTTTTTCAATGCACAAGACAAAAAACAAATAGCATGTTCAATGATTGTAGGGAAAAAAAATCAACCATTTTATTTCAAGATAGTGTTTTTCAATGCACAAGACAAAAAACAAATAGCATATTCGATGATTGTAGGGGAAAAAATCAACCATTTTATTTCAAGATAGTGTTTTTCAATGCACAAGACAAAAAACAAATAGCATTAAAAATGCAAACTATTTCAAGACATGGTGCCAATAATTTCATAGATTTTTTTTTCTGACCCCAATAAAAATGGCCATTTTTAAATAATAATCACTTAATAAAATTTTAAGTTTGTAATAAGAGCTAGCAATTAAAATTCCTATCAATATAAAAAGATTAGGGTGATTCAATTTTTTCTTCCCCAATTGTCTTGTTCTTATTTTGCAGGTTTTTAACACTGTTCATACACATGATATGTGAGAGCTTTCAGTTCAATTAAATACTATTTAGAGGTCGCACAAATAAATGGAATTTTGTTGAAAATTAGCACTCAGGACAGAAAAAGAAGTTTCTAATTCATACTGTTACAAATTCTGTAAATAGTAATTATCGTAGTAACATAACCTGTAAATAGTTTCCCTTAATGAATATACAGCCCCTATACATTCGATTGAAGTATATGGTCCCCCTATTTTTCATTGATAAGATTCGTGAATGAATAAAATGAAGAAATAAAAAAACGGTCAACTATTTTCGAGAAGCGTATGGAATCTTGTGGAATATTTGAGAGTTCTCTTTCGGTGTGTATAAAAAGCGTTACGCATGATAAAGAGTTCAGTTTCGATTGAGAATTTGTACTGAGAGTGTATTAGCTCTGTTTATTACGAGGCATTTCGCTGTGTTGCTTTTCGTATTTGGAAGTAAATACGTGTGTAACCGTTGAATTTACGGTGTTGTGTGATATTTGCTTAATTGCTGATGATTCATTTAGCAGTTGTTGACGATCTTTCCTGTACATAGTGTAAATAAATTTCCTGTATTTTTAATCAAGAACTGTGTCCTCCTTTCAAGAAAGTTGGAAGCCGCACCGGATCCGGTACAATACATTCTACTCAAGTACAAGTACTATACTATCTATCTCAAGTACTATACATTCTACTCAAAATAATACTACATTATTTTAAACATTTAACGACTCCACAAGGTAAACAAAGACCAAAAAGTTAAAAGAATAAGATTTCCCCACTTTCCATAGAGTCAATATGAGTGGTAAACAAAGTCATATTGATAGTAGCTTTGGTTCAAACATGGAAAATTGTATGCTTACTCGTCTGCCAGAGGGAAAGACAAACTATCCGCTCCGAACTGGTTATTAATGATTACAAAACTTTTCATTCATTTCAGCCCCATTAAACGAGCAATGGGAAGGAAAACTAATGCAACCTAGTACCTTGGGAAAAACAAAGGTTGATCGTCTACCATTATTAGCATCAGGACTGAACAACATTAATGCAGGGGTAGAACAGGGTTCGTACTCAATTTCAGAAATAAAATGAAGGAGTTTTGAAGGAGTAAAATGAAGTTTTGAAGGAGTACTAATGGGTAAGGCCCCTATAGTGGAGGAGCCGACACATCCGCCATTTCGGAGCAAACTTGATCCAGTGCTTGGTAGCGAGAGCATTGCTGCTGATGTTTACATTTCTTCAGCATGTGTTAAATTGAGTCAAATAGGTGGTTGTTCAGCTGTTAATTGTGTAAACAGCTCGAAAAAAGGATTTCAGCTCTTCAGATTTCTAGCAGATGCAGAAAGAAAAAAGAAATGGATAAATAATAGCGCGCGAAGTGACTGGCAGCCTGGGAACGACGCCAACTGTTTTTAAAATTTCGCCAATGCTCACCTTCGCTCTCCGACTCTCTCGTTCCCTGTTTGGCGAATGGTTGCCAATAAAGGTAGCTTTTCCTGCAGTACGCTTGCTCCAAAATGGCGGATGCGTCGGCCTCTCCAGTTATAGGGGCTCTACTAATGGGCTATCATTAAATGATGTCACATTTTTTTTTTCAACATATTTGACCCCTTCTCCCTTTATCACAAAGTGTCACACTTCACCTAACTCGTCCTCTTGTTACAAGTCATACTTTTTAACATATTGTTACAATAACTGTGATGTCACTTTTTGTCACCCTCTCTCTTCTCCTTGTCTCAACTTCATGAGCCCGTCTCCTCCTCAAGGCATGACATCACTTGTGGATGACTATTTTTACTATATCATATCCTCGATTTACTAAACAATTGTTTTTTCAACATAATCACTTAATATGTGACAAGGAGAAGGGAAGTTGAGACAAGGAGAAGAGAGAAGTTGAGACAAGGAGAAGTTGAGACGAGGAGAAGAGAGAGGGTGACAAAAAGTGACATCACAGTTATTGTAACAATATGTTAAAAAATATGACTTGTAACAAGAGGACGAGTTAGGTGAAGTGTACATCTACTCAAGTGGTTTTAAATATTTAAATAATAATTAGACAACCTGACTTTAGCTGCTGAAAGTGTGGTGGAGGGAAAAACAATAATCATAAAACTTAAAAAAATAGCCAAGCACCATTTAAGCATGTTTTACTTCACTTATGAAATGTTTTAGTCTTCTAATAAAATTTTCACCTTCAACTTTTATGACTGAACTACGGTCAATTCGTAAATCACATCTTTATGAAAAAAATATAAATGCACGAAATTACTACATTAAAATGGCCCTTGTGACGAAGTTAGTTGTCAATCAAAGTTTTTTAAGTTACTGTCATAGAGGAAGATTATGCAGTCTTGAACTAAAAAAGAAGGAGTTTTGAAGGAGTTAAAACCAAAATGAAGGAGTTTGAAGGGCCCTTTAAGAAAATTTTCTAAATGAAGGATTATTGGAGGAGTTTCGAAGGAGCGTACGAACCCTGTAGAAGTGGCCGACTTGTAATATATAGGACATTTCCCACGGAAAAATATAGGACAAATATAGGACATGTTTTATGAATGATTTTGATATGAAAAATTAAACAATAAATAGTTTATTTTTTCTAATTATTTTTGCAATAATTATTACCTATGATTTCAATGAATCATACTGCATACAGTTTAAAAACACAAATAAAAATGATACTTAGAATGAGTTTCCTCTTCTTGAAAGAATAATGTAATGAGAAAATAAGATTATTTATAAACAAAAAATATTTTAAAACAAATTTAAACAATCTGAAATCTATTTACATTTAATACAACTTATTTACAATCATTGATTATTTATATTTTGGAAAAGCTTTTGCCTAACATTTTTCGGCATTTCATCTTTTGCCAAGTACATCAAATCCCCATTCCTCAAACATTTTTATACTAATCTCTTTTTTTTTTTTTTTTTTTTTGCATAATTACCTACATTTAAATATCTTAAATAGATTTTTTTTTTTTTTTTTTGTAGTAATAATGGTTAAATCTTCACCACATTTTATTGTTAGTGAAGATTCATTAACAAAGTGCTTTATCAAAAGTTTGGAGAGCTTGTTATAAAATATGAATAACTGAATCTTTCTCTTAAAACAATATTTAAATTTTGTCAAAAATACTCTACACTTACAACAAAATTTAAACAGACAGGTGCTGGCAGACATTTCAAAAAAATAATAAATAAATAAATAAATAAATAAAAAATATACTTATGTATCTCATTTTTAAGCAGTCTTGAATTATCTTTTGTCAACTTGTGAGGTAAGTGAAAATCAAGTAACCTAAAGGCTTTTCAATAGTTATTTTCTATGGGAATATAGGAAATATAAGACAATTGGCAAAAATATAGGAAATACAGGACAGTTTTGACGCTTTTTTTGAAAATATAGGAAATGTAGGATATATAGGACTACTTCTACCCCTGTTAATGAACAACTGTTGAGTTCTTTTAAATTTATCAGGAAGAGGAATTGCTATGGCAACTATTGCAGCAGAATTGTTAGATAAATGGGCACCTGATGAGCTCGTAGTTTATTTGCTTGGATACAAGAAATGTAATAATATTGGTAGTAAAATTTGAATATGTTTGACATTGAAAAAAACTATTGTATTTTGTTTGCCAAAACTAATCGAGAAATTATGCTATCTGTCGTACTCATGCAAGACCATCAATGTCTAGTAGACCTAAAGTTTTTTTTTTTTTTTTTTTTTTTTGAACGATTTCAGAAGTCATGAGCTATAGACCACTTTATTTTTGAAGCTGGAGTGAGAAACACTGAGGTGTAGACAGCAGGCCCGCCATGTTGACTTTTTCCAGGATGGGGGGAAGGGGAAGGAGGGTGTATACCATAGACTAATAATAAGAGTAGACCGAGCTTTCCCAGACTTGCTAATGAAAAAATTGGTTCATGGATACATCATGTGACTGGTGGAAGGCTTGGCGAAAACTTTGGCAGCATGGTTGCTAGATGGCAACATTATCTATAGTTTGGCACTCGACATGTATTTTAAGTAATGTGTTTTCATTATAACTTTTTTCCAGGTGCAGAGATTGAACTGTTTTTCTTTTAGTTATGAATTATTTCGACATTAGTTATTAGTTTTTGATCAGTTTTCAGTAACTTTTATTTCATTTGGAACTGCTACGTCAGCATTGGCGTGAACGTAATGGAGTAAATGTTTTGCGTTAATGCAAAAATGTACTAATCGGAATCTTAAATTGTAATTGTAGATAAAATTCTTACCGTTTGCCGATTCTATTTGGGCGCTTGCATCTTTAATTGCTTAGAGAGTTATTGAAATTGACTAAAGAAAATGCACAATACTATCTAAACGAAAAACTCACTATATTAACAAAATATTTACAACTTAGAATAACAAATTTTCAAATCGAACTCCATAAATATTCCGTGTTCCATCAATTCTATTTATTTTATTTCTCTCGGGCGTTGATCGTCTGCTACGATCAACGCCCGCTGTTGCTAGGATATCCACTAGTCACATGGTTTGGTTCATGAGCAGCAAAGGGTTGCCATAGCTCGGTCTATTCTTATTATTAGTCTATGGTGTATACTCAATGAAGATTATACCCAAAAACGAAACCCACTCACTTATGGGTAATTCTTCAAAAAGTGTAACTTTTCTGTCACAAGCCTTTTACAGTAAAAATTTTAAGGAACAATTCATTTAACATTTCATCATTATTTTTAATTTCATCAAAAATATATCTGTTTAAACCTGCAAATAATTTTTGAATAATAACTTTTATTTTAATATATAATTTTTGTTCACAACATGTGAATTCTCACCTCAGTGACATGTCACACACCTTGTGTTGCTCTTTATGTTGCTTAATAATGTGTTTAATTTAAATTATATACTTATTTATTGATTATTCCTTTCACAAGTGTCTCAAAAACTAATTGTTTAAGTATATTTCAATTTTTAATTTTGTGTTTTAGTTCGTTTTAGTAGGACAAGAAGTTATGTCACACAATAAATTCTCACCTCCATTACCTAAACACAAAATGTCATTCCTCGTTAACACCTTTTGGTAATGACATCAAATTTTATTTTCCATGATACAAGGTTGAAACGTGCCCCATGTAGGGGCACCTTTGAACAAACATGGGGCATCTTTAAACAAACAAAATCAAATTTTAATAATAGAGTGATTTTATCAAAAATCACATACCTTTAAGAATTACAAAATAATAAGAATAAAATTAGAGCATTTTATTTAACTGAAATTAAAAATTTATGACTATTTAATTTTATATGAATCAAAATTGACATCAAAGCAAAATGTTGTAACAGCACGTAAGGTCCCTCCAGAAACCTGTGGTTGTGGCAGTTTTTTTATTATATCTTGGAAATCTACTGTGCTGGTGTCTGATGCTTCGGGAAAGTAAAACTTATTGCTTTCCTTTTTGCGATGAAACCTGACATTAAATTCAGTTTCGTCTTGCAATTGCTGTTCAATTTGACCACCGTAATGAAAAACGGCTCGTTTAGTTTGGAATTGAACTATAATGAAATCGTTGACATGTAAATCTTCTAGAACAAGAGCTTTTTCCTCTTCATCTGTATCCAAAATAATATCTTCAAAATTTGATTTTTTTTATAAAAGACATTTTTCTCTAATAGGAATAATGACAATATGCAAAATAAAAAACAAGAGCAGTAATCAAAAGTAGTGTTTATATATCAGTAGAACTTTAATATTAAAAAACAGACTATTCAGTAATTTGTATGTCTTCATTTTCATAATTTTCTTTTAAATCCAAAATAAAATAGTAATATTTAGGTGCATTTATAACTCTTTTCTTCTAAGTTTCATTTGTTCAAAGGTGCCCCAACTTTTCTGTTCAAAGGTACCCAATCATATGGAATTAGGAATTAGATCAATTTACTCAAGTAGGTTTAAGAATAATAACAAAACTAAACCTAAAAGTTAAAGCTAAAACTTATCTTTAAATATTGTAAAATCATTTAGAATTATAGAATTACAGGTTTTTTTTACAAAAACCTTACAACTTTATTTTGAAAACTTTAGATTTCAGAGAGAAAAAAACATATACCTTGCTCAATGATTAAACTTGGCTTATTTTGCTGCAGTGAAACAATAGTAATGTGCTGCCATACACATTAAAAACATAACATTTTTTTTAAAGATCCTAACATTTACATTGTTCAAAGGTGCCCCCTCTCCCCTATTTCTTAACTCTTGACGGAATTAAAAAAAAATACTTCAAAGATTTTAAATAAATATATTTAACTTTTTTCTTTAACTAGTCTCAATAAATAACTCAAATTATCTTGACTAAGTCCTGTCACGTCTGATTTTCTCGATATTTGTAGATTGTACAGAGGAAACTATTCTAGCTAAAAGGTTTTCATGTGAATTATTTTCTGTAAATCAACACGTCACAAATCTCAAATAAGCAAGGTATATTTTTTAGAAATTAACAGGTTTCTCAAACGGTCAGACAAAAAACAGAATAGGATGTACAGTATTTTCATTATCTTACAAGAAAGTTTAATATTTCTTACTCTGTACACAAAAATAAAAAAACAGGCAACATAAAGTTCAAAGAAATGTATTGATTAAGCTGAAATTCAGTAAAAAGGGATTTAAACAACTTGAGGTTCTACAGTATTTTTGCATAACAAAATGAAATACAATAAAGTAAAATGCAAAAAAAAAAAAAATTATAATAATTAAAAACAAACAATAGATTTTATCACTCGAGAAGTAACTTTGCCTTAACTGTTGGTAAGCATGGAAACTAAAAAATCTGAAACTTCACCATTCTTGGGTTTTGTTGTCTTTTATATTTTTCTTCAGAAAACGCTGAATTTTAACTAGTTTTCCAGCTTTTTTTACCCCAAGACAATTTTTGCGCTTTGTCCATATACTTACTGGGGTACTTACAAGTACCCCATATTTTCCCTAAAAAAGACAAAAAAAAACCCCACATTTCAAGGGCGCCCATATAGGGGGGCAAGGGGGGGCTCCCCCCTTTGAAATGAGAAATTCCTTGCTTTTAGTGCCTTTTTCTTTGAAAAAAATGTATAAAAATTTCTTTTTCAGCTATTAATGGATAAGTTATTAAAAATGTCAACTTTTAATGTGTCTAATCTGTACTGAAATCAATTTCTACGGGGAAAATATTTTGCTAAACCATGGGGAAAATTTTTGAGCCCCCCCCCCCCCCTCCTTAAAATTTTGCATATGGGTGCCCTTGCCACATTTCTTTTAAAAAACCTAGCTTTAGTTGGGTTTTATTTAAAAAAAACCCAAAAAACTCTGGGTCCATGGACTTTTTTAAAAAAAACCCGGGTTTTTGTCAACCCTGGTATATGCATATTACTAGCGTACATGATAATTATGTAGCATTGCTTTTTCAGTTCAATGTATTTTTTAACCCCCCTCTCCATACATTTGAAGTTTGGGGGGAGGGGGGAGGTGAGCACCCTCTTTCAGTTGAAATAAGAAGCTAAACTTTTTCCAGTATTTTGCTATCCACAAGTCAAAAAATATTGAGCGGTGTCCTGTTATCTAGGAGAAATTTTTTTTTTTCATGTATTTTTGTACAACCCTAAAGTACATACGTATCTATGTACGTATATGTATGTACCTGTGCATGTATTTATCATAAGTGCAGCCCCAAGTTTGTTGTTGTTTATTTCACAAAAAAGACCCTAAGTTAACATTCGCTACGACTCAATCCGCGGCACCAGTCTTTATATCTGTAATAAGCAGTGGCGTAGCCAGAGGGGGGGGGGATAGGGGGTTAGAACCCCCCCCCCCCCATGAGCCCCAAAAAATTATATATATATATATATATATACACAGTGAAGCACCGTTTATACGTTTCTCTTTTGTACGTTTTTATCAATTATATGTTTTTTCATACAGTCCGTTCAAAATCATATAAATGGTGCTGCTTCACTGTATATACATACATACATACATACATACATATATATTATGTGTGTGTGTATATAAACTTGAGGGCATAGCTTTACTTTAAACTTCAGAAAAAATTAACCTCCAAGGATTTTTTCTCGCTACGCCACTGGTATTAAGAAACTAAACAAAACTTGTAAAAAACCAGAATGTTTGAAAAAAACTTGGTGACCTTCTGTAACCTTGAATGCAATTTCAAACTTTACATCTCTTTTGCAAGGAGTGTCCGCACAATCGGATACGATAGAAAATAGGTGCTTAGTACCTTCGATAATTATTAATGGAGACGCTAAGAATTTGGATAACATTTCCTTTGTTCAGGGGCCAATCCAGGATTTTTTACTCCTTACCTATTTTTGTGAAAGTTTTTTTTTTTATCAGCATTGTTTTTGTGAACTTTTAGAGGCATCCTAATTTTTGTAAAAGAGAAGTAGAACAAGTGAAATTTTAGTTCGAAAAGTGTAAATGTCATCCAGGATTATTTTTAACAGGTTTCGTTTTTTTGGGGAGGGGGGGAGCTAAAAACCTAAGAAGTACGAAAAATACCATCGTAATTTCAGCTTAATGGGCTATGTACTGTGTATAATATAGGAAATTATGAGAAAAGTGGTTCCCCAAAACAGATGTTTAAAGATTGCGATAATATTGCATAAATACACTTTCGCGAGAAACAGCTAAAAATGAGTTACAATACCACAAAAAGGTTGCTATTTAAGCGATTGTTCATATAAACCAACAGACCAAGAGAAACAAATTTTATATTTTAAAATGTGAATTTTTGTGAAATTTTCGATGTTTTTGTGAAGCTACTGATTTTATTACTTGATTTTTGTGAAAGTACTGATTACAAAACAAGATTTTTGTGAAGGTACCGAAAAACGGTAGCAAAATCAGCCTGTATTGGGCTCTGTTGTTTTATCATTGCAAAATCAACATTTACAGACGACATGTACCATAAAAATGCAGTCGGACCTCCATATATCGAAGTAGCAAATTGCCGGAAAAAAATTCGATATATAGAAATTTCGATACATAGAAACAATCTTATTTTATCATAAAAGTCTCCTAAAGCATTAAAATTAAAGCTCATTTTCGTGTATGAAACCTAATTTCTAATTTATACGAGCACCATATTAAATGAAAGTTAATAATTAAAAAAATAACTGAAATTACATTTTTGCGCCTTCATACATCTTCATTCTTCAGCAATTCAACTTGATTCGCAACATTAGGGGTTTTTCGTTTTGACAAATTGAGAGAAAAGTAAAAAATCAATCTACTTAACTTGAATGATTTTTACTGCAGGTAAAACGACTAGGGACGATAACCGACAGACAAAAAGGGGATGACTTGAAACTGATTGTACAATGTTACTGGTTACGACTAAGATACCTGAAATAAACTTGAGGGAATTTAAGAATTCTAGAACGAAACAACGACCTATCCACACACCCCTCAACCCCCGATTCTTTTTGAGTTTCGTAGCGACCTTTAGTGAACATCATTTTCTCCCCTAACCTTTATTTTTCATGAGACAAACAGTCTAAAGAGGAAAAAAGAAAAAAAATTAATTTGAATTTTGACCTCTTGAATTCAAATTATGTTTTTCGCAATCACGAGTGTGTGTCTGTAGGCATGCGTGTTTATGTGTGTGGGGTGGGGTATGTGTGCAGGGGGGTATGTGTATGTGTGTGTAGGCATATGTGTTTGTGTCTGTGAGTGTGTGGGTAGTTGTGTGTATGAGTGTTTGTGTGTGGTGGGGAATGTGTATGTGTGTGTAGGCATATGTGTTTGTGTGCAGGCATGAGTGTGATGAGTGTGTGGGTAGTTGTGTGTAGGTATGAGTGTGAAAAGTGTGTGGGTAATTGTGTGTAGTGTGTGTATGAGTACGTGTATGTATGTATGTGTCGATGTCTGTATGTATGCATGTGTGTGTATGTATGCGTTTGAGTGTGTGTATGTGTTTATGTGTGTATGTGTTTGTGTGTGTGTATATATCTGTGAGTGTGTGGGTAGTTGTGTGTATGAGTGTTTCTGTGTGGTGGGGAATGTGTATGTGTGCAGGTATGAGTGTGTGGGTAGTTGTGTGTAGGTATGAGTGTGAAAAGTGTGTGGGTAGTTGTGTGTAGGTATGAGTGTGAAAAGTATGTGGGTAATTGTGTGTAGGTGTGTGTGTATGAGTAGGTGTATGTATGTATGTGTCGGTGTCTGTATGTATGCGCGTGTGTGTATGTATGTGTTTGAGTGTGTGTATGTGTTTATGTGTGTGTGTAGGTGTATGTATTTGTGTGTGTAGTTGTGTATGTATGCGCGTGTGTGTAGGACATGGATGCAACCTGGAGACGGTTTTCGCAAGAGGAGCAGCATCGTGAGGAGCCCGTCGACGGTGGTGCTGCAGAGGGTGCTGGTGGGAAAATAAAATGATAGCACATCAAAACAGTCAAGTGAGAACAATAAGCAATCGTGATTGCTCAAAAAAAATCTACGAATGTCTGGAAAAAAAATTCGATATATAGAAATTTTTTCGACATACAGAAACAATTTTTCTATGTAATGAACATAGAAATTTGCTGGGATTTCGATATATGGAAATTTCGATATGTGGAAGTTCGATATATGGAGGTTCGACTGTAATGAACAAAATTCATGGCATTATAAGTCCCGTCGAAATAGAATATTTTACCTCTAAAACCTTCGAAATATCTATTTCCGAGGTGATCTTCTCCCACTAATTTTCCTTTGACCGGTAATATCTTCAAGGATTGCCGCATATTACTCCAAAGGAGGCGCCAAACACTTCTGCCTTCCGCCATCAAAAGACTATTTTATTCTGCAAATAAGATAAATCAAGATGTCATCTAAGTTTTTTAAACATCAATACATTTAAACCGCTTTTGAAAATAACATTTTCAAATTGTAGAAAATTCAAAACAATCGTCACTCGAAACCTGCTTTATTTCTCCATTACGAATTTTTTTTTTTTTTTTTTTTTCAAAAATACTACACAACATCCGGAGCCGTATAATAATAAATGACGTCAGAAAGTCACGTGATCTTTTGACTGTGACGTCACACATGGGATTAAAAGGTCACGTGACCATTGCTATTTTTCGTTGCTGAGTGAAATAAAGTCCTTTTTATCATTTTTATGTCCTTTCTGATCAAAACCAATGGTTACAAAGGCTCAAAAAGTATATGTAAGTAAAAAAAAATGCATGAAACAATCAAAAAATAGCATTTTCATAGGCAAAAGAAAAACATTTTCACTTAATAAAACCCTAAAATTTAAACCCCTAAATTTACCCCTAAACATTTTATCCTCCTAAAAAAATCCCATTCTAAAATTTCCCCGCACGACCGGTAGCTCCCGGTTTGTTAATCACGTGACAGCTATTGATCACGTGCTCCAATCAACCAATCAACTGCTTAGAATGGTAACCGATTACTCACCGGTAGACCGGTGAGGTTCGTCGAACGCAACCAAAAAAAACGCATCGGTCAAGTCAATGTAGGAACGATCCTGACTCCATGGGGGGAGGGGCAGGGAATTTCGCCCCTAGATGGCGCTTATAACGAGACCAAAAAAAAAGCGCTCTGACTGGTAAATACAATGTGTTTGGACTGTCAAACCGTAGCCTACGAGAATCTGCTGTTGCTTGAAGAGCCTGTTATTTTCGCCTCGAAAACGAGGGACAGGGGCAGGGAATTTCGCCCCTAGATGGCGCTTATAACGAGGCCAACAAAGCTCTCTGACAGGTAAACACGATGTGTTTTGGACTGTCAAACTTATTAGATATCTTGCTAGAATATGCATACTTTTTCAAATTTTCAACTTTCAAGCATCTAAGGCAACCCAGGTTAATCTCCCTTAACACCTGGAAATGAAAAATATTATCCTTTGAGTCACAACAGCGTGAGGAAAACAAGCCTCGAAAATGAAATAAGTTCCGGTCAGAGAATTAAAGCAATAATTTCAAACACAAAGAATGTCCTTGTTTTTCGTAAATTTTCGTTAAAAGCTTCTTTTACTCTTCTCGGTGCATTTAACAGATAACATTTTGTTTTTGCCAAATGTATTTTTACACTTAATACGATTTTTTTTCTTTTTGTTTTGTTTCATTGGATGCTAAAACCTAACTTTCTGACAGCAGTTTTCTTTAAACATATGAAATCCAGGGAAGCCCCCCCTCCCCCAAGCTCACTAGCAAAAATCACCCCCTCCCAAAAAAAATATTCTCGACCCTTTTTCCTTTCGTATTTTTTCTCTTTTTTTTAAAAATAAATTTGGTTTAAAAAAATATTTTATGATTATTTATTTTTAATTATTATTATTATTTTATTACAAAAGTTCTGTGCTACGCAAATGACATACAAAGACACACAAACTAACTAAATAAAAAAAGTATAAACAGTTTTAAAAAAATAATTTAAATCAAAAATAAATAAATTAAAACAAAAAAACTTTTGATTCCCCCCCCCCATTTAGATGGCATTTTCTTACAATTGTGAGATTCAACAAAATGAGATCAAAAACCTTTTTTACCACTCCCCTCAGAAATTGTTGAGGGTACAGACTACGTTATGACCCCCACCCCTCTTTGTGGTCACTCCTGACGTATATAGCAATCCGAAGAAGCATATATAACTGAAAGACTGTGATAAAAAATATGTATGACTTTTAGAGAATTAATTTCAATGTGAAAAGAAACAGGCGGGTGGGGGAGAGGGAGGGTCCTGGTGCAGACAGTGCTGAAAATTTTAGGAGGTAGTTTAAGAATTTTATTTGCTATCATGGCACATGATTTAATCTCATTAACTGTCTTAACCTGGATTCCTCCCGCCCCGCTTTGAATTTCGCTGTCTGCTTTGTTCCACACTGAAATGAATTCTCTCAAGGTCATGCATCTTTTTATCAGAGCCATAAAATACAAGCTTTTGCTTATGATTTTTCAGATAGTTATGTCTGGGTGTGATGAGGAGAGGGGGTAGGTGTAGCACCAAGAACAATGAAAATATCAGGGGGGGGAGCAATTGAAGAAGATTTTCGATCTCGTTTTATGCAGTCCCCTTACTAGCAAAATTTCTTGCATCAACCTTGACAAATCTAGATATTATACTGACGGCGTCAATATTAACGTGTTTCATATTGCATAAAGCTTGCATAAAGATTAAAAAGCAGTATTACAATAACAACACGTATGCAACATTGCATTCATCTTAAAATATCAATATTGATATTACCTTACAATAACAACATTGCATACATGTTGACGCCGTCAAGAAGATATTGATTTCATGCTGTCGCCGTCAAGGTAATTAGTACACAACAGAACAAGTGGACCTTCGTTGATACTTGCGCATGCGCACAGTTCTTTCTACCCTGCGTCCCTCGCATTGCTTTCACATCTTCCTCCTTCGACCTTCGATTCAGTCGGTTCAGAGGAGCTGCACGTGGCGTTGCATTCTTTAGGCTTCGTTAAGTTGGTTGCTTAGTTATTAGTGGGGAATAGTATTGTTTTAGGAATAACTTATGAATGACTGATAACTACATTTGTTTATTAATGTAGTACTAAACAAGTCATATCGCAGACGATGTGCGATCAATTTTAGAAATGGCCGAAAATTTTTTCGTCCCTAGACTTTGAAACAAAGGACATGAAGCCGAGAATTTCGTATTATCACTTCAATCTCAGGAGTAAGATTAATTTTATTCAATGGTTATTTATGTTATTCTTTAAGATAAATTCATATGTTTTGTCCATGGGATATTTTTAATGCTGACATCCATTTGAAAATGTACTTTATTGCATTTATTTATTATTTTGCTATCTTTACTCTTAAATGTGCTATAAAAACTTGCGCAATTATTCCTAACTAGGCACTTTATGTCTTTATAATACATTTAGAAGCATGAATTTAAAAATAAGTCAAGTATTACGCAAAACGAAGAAATTTTCATTTTTTAAATTAAATTGCGAGTACTATTAATACCTTAATATGAATTTCCAATCAGATGTTAGCTTTAAGAAAATATTCTTAGGCTAGAAAACTATCTTGAAGAATAACAGAAATAATTATATAAAGAATGAAATTTAATTCTCGAGTTTAAAGTGAAAATAATACAAATAAAAAAAAAAGAAAATTAATTTGAATTCTGAAATTTTGAATTCAAATTATGTTTTTCGCAATCACGAACTGCAACACGACTCTACTCATTGGAATTATTGTTTCTAGAAACGGCTCCTGCCCCTCCTCCTGGGTGGTTACGTGTGCATAGTTATGTGTGTGTTTAGGCTTGCGTAGGCCTGTGTGTATGCACGTACGCGTGTGTGAGTGTATGTGTGTGAAGTCGTTTGTGTGTATATGTGTGAGTGTGCGTGTGTGTAGGACATGGACGCCTCCGACCAGGAGAGCGGATAGCTCGGGACCGGCCGCGCCTGCAGAGGACGGTGGGCGGTGGTGCTGCTGGTCCAAGCTGAAAAAGGAACCAGACGCCCAAAGACGGTCAAGTGAGGACAACAAGCAATCGTGATTGCTCAATAAATGGATAAAACACCTTTCAAACATGCTGATTTCATACTGTCATGTCAGTGTATCCTGACATTTTCCTGTCATATCAATCCGTATGCAATATTACAAAAGCAAGATCATCTTGCCTAGACCTTGATTTCATGCTGTCATGACAACATCTTGATATTATCCTGTCATATCAATACGTATGCAATATTACAAAAGCAGCCTACCTTAATATTTTCCTGATATTATGCTGCATACACCTTGTCAGTCAATATTGTGGCAGCCTGCTGACAGCATAAATGGAGTAACATAACAATGGCAGCATTAATGCAAGATGATTTTTCTTGCGTGTCAACCTTTATGCAATATTGAGGCAAGATATTTTGCCTACTGGGAGTAATTAATAATAATAATAACAAGGTAAGGAAGATTGGTCACTTTTTTTCAATGAGTCACGTTAAAAAAAAAGGAAAATGGAATAGCAATTTTATGTTCGTTATTTGTTGCTTATTTATTCATTTTAATTTTCATTATCTTCTTTATTTTTTCATTCCTGTAATATAATTTTCGTTGTTTCGGAATCTTTTTGATTAATTTAAAATTAATCGTATTAAAGATGGTTAAGAAAAAAGCCAATCTTGCAGCTCGGCGGCAACCCTATCTTTCCCTGTAACCGGTTGCGCTTTCCGAGCGTAGCTGTTGTCGCAACTCTGAAAACTACGTTTTCATATAGGGACTCTAGTCTCGATCGTTATTCTTATAACATGAAATATTAAAATTTGGTTAGTAAAAAAAGATGGGCGGGGGTTCACAGAATGAGTATTAGATTTTAAGAAATTCAAGAACGAAATTCTTTTTTGAAAAAAGTTTAATTCAACTTTTGGACAAACTTTGAAATTTATTTTATGCATCGGCAACGGAACTTAGTTTGCCACGTATTCAGTCCAGTGTTGTTTAGGCTTAGAGTTACTGTGAATTTGTTTTGGGTGTGAAAGAACAGAAGTCCAGAAGATACAATGGGTTCGCTATTTTTCTTCCTTTTTTTCATTTTAGTTTATAATATGGAATTTAGTTTATGATATTCAAATACAGCCGACTCCCGCTACAACGCGATCCGACTTACGCGAAATGGCTATAACGCGAGTTTTTCAGGAGCAACGAATTTTAGAGCCAAAGCGAATTTCTCGCTCTCAACACGAAAATATTTGGAAAGGAATTGTGATGTTAAGTTGCAGTTTTGTTATTGACTACTAAACATTGACTTCGTGAATGTACTTTCATCCTTTCAGTATCACTGACTGCGCAAACTACCACGTACCGCACTATAAACATATCATTGTCACCACTCCTCATTTATCATTTATTTATTCTAAATCTGAAAGGTGATAAAATATTGTGGCACCTAGGCACGCTGTTTCATGTAAACTTTGAAGATGAAAACAAAGAGCGAAAGTTTGCGACAATTTAAGAAAAGTTAAAGATTCTTGATACACTTGTACAACTAGAAAGTGGGTCGAAGGTAGCACGACAATTAGGTATAAGTGAATCTTTCATACGTATAATTAAAAGTCAAGAGAAGGCAATCCGTATAAGTCCAGACCTTAGTTTTAATATGAAGCTCGCAGAGTAGTGTTTAAGCAAAATGCAAACACTATGAAGCTGGAATCTGCTCTTGTATTGTAGATTATACAGACCCTGAAAGAGGGGTGTTACCATAGATGTAAATGTTATAAAAGTAAATGCGAAGCTGCTGTATTAAAAAATATATTAGAATAACAATCAGATTGCGTAGGATAAATCGTCATCTTCAATTTTTAAGTTATAAATGTAACTTATTTTATCTCTTACAATGCAATGCTTTATTATTACTACATACTGTGCGTACCATACTGTTTCATTTTTATGTCTCTGTCTCCCATTGATCATTGATTTTATGCATCGTAAGAGTATTTTATGTTAAATAATGCAACTTTTTTAAAAATACGATAAAAATTCAGGGTATAACTTTGATATATCCCCCCCCCCCCAAAAAAAAAAAAATTACTCGCCAAATCTGGCACTCCCTACGGACTTTTTAGGAGTGCTGTTTCTTATTTTGGTGTTGCCAATTTAGGTTTTTTCAGCTTTTAGGTTTTTGCTGTTGTCAAATTTAGTATTTTCTTGTGTTTTGTACCATTTTTTGAGTTTTTTTAAAAAAACTTTTGTGGCAACAATTTTTTGGATTTCATATATGTTTTATCACCATTTCATTCATTCGCCATTTCTATGTGAAGTGATCAAGCAGATTTCTGCTTTGCTATATTTTGCTGCAAATGCGGTTGTATTTTCTAATTTTTTTTTCTATTAATTAATTTTATCTTTTAGCTTTCAATATTCCATTCCTACAGTATATAGTGTTGTTGAAACGTTTCAGGGAATTTTGAGTCGAAAAATTGATAGTTGTTCTTCATTTTCGTCGGGTCGGCCGACAGAATTTTGCTTGGCGAGAAAAAAAAGTCGCCAAATTTTCGATTTGGGGGGGGTATATCAAAGTAGTTCCAAATTCAGCTCTTTATGTCAGAAACGGTAATATAAACAAGTTAAAAAATGGTCAAAAACAGTTTAAAAGGTGTTTAAATGTCTATATTGACTGGGTATGTTAATAAAAAACTTATATACACAACACTTTTCCACAACGCGAAATTTCGACTTACGCGAGGAGTCTTGGAACGCATCCCTCGCGTAAATCGGGACTCGACTGTAGCTTGCTTTCGAATGTGTTACATTTTGCAAAACGCTGTCTCCGTTTCAAGTAAACGTGTTAAGAGATTACTAAAAGGGGTAAAATGATTCTTGTTTCGTTGTTACTTCTCTATTTATTTTTCAAAATAGTGCACAAAAACATATTTTGTAGCATGTCATCAGAACTAATGTGATTTTGTTAAACATTTTCATTAACATTGAAATCGTTCATGGTGTTTGCTCGAGTTATTAAGATTTTTGAGCAATTTAATATTAGGTGAATTTTTGAACGCTAGTCAAAAATTTTGGGGATATATTTTAATGCGATTTTTATGCTTTGTTATACTTTCAATTTGCATCAGCACTTTTGATTTCTAACTTTTAAAGTTAAATTTCATGAGGGATAATGAAAAGCTTCAAATGTAACTTAGCGTTTTGGCAGGAGACTTAAATTCAAGCTTGTTTATATTCAAGATTGAATGGGAAATCATCTTTGGTGTGATTATGCTAAGTGTTGTCATATATTTATTATTAGTGTAGGCATTATTATTTGCAAAGACAAGCTTTATTTTCTTGCACAATAGTTTTGCAGAACAATTTTCTACGCCGTCATAAATATTACGACGCTTACAACATATATTTGTCTCAATGTGTGTTATGTATGGATCATTCCATGTCAAACCAACAGTGCACTCAACCTGACCAAATCAGATATTCATAAAACTTTCAGAAATACCACTCATCAACGTCAGAAACCTATTCATAAATATTATTTAAAAATATATTCGTAATTAATGAGTAATTTTTGAAATTCGTTAAGTAGCACCCAAATTCTATGGGAGCTATATTTTGTAAGGTTATGATTTTTGAAAATCTTTGAAATATATATGGGCAATTCCATGAAAAGTGAAACCAGTAAGTCAAAATTTCATATTGCAGTTATGTTGTTATATTATACATCATTGTAAAGCTTGAAATGTGTATTTTCGGAATATTGCATTGCTTTTTCAATAAAAATTAAATAATAATTTTTTTTCCTAGTTGGAAGTATGATAGTCGGGTCTTCAAAACAATCACAAAAAAATACCACATTTTCAAACGCTTATTTCTAATAGCAAAATAAAAATAAACAAAATGAATTGCCGTACAGCTTAAACTATTAACATAATACTGTAATAGCATGCATTTATTTTAATTTTTTTACAGAATGAAATTAGGCAATTTAAATTTTAAAAAAATGAAGTTCAATGTTACGTCCGTAACAAAATTTTAGCAAAAGTTGTCGTTACTTCCTAAAAAATCAAAATTAAAAGAAATCCTTTTTTGTCCTTTTAGAAATTCATCAGAGTAATTGTTTACCATAGTTTAAAATATCAGAAGTTCTTTAGTTTTTAAAAAAATGGCGTTACTGACGTAACATTTTTTGTTACGGACGTAACAAAAAGCAGTACGTTACGTCCGTAACACATGTATATTTCCAATAAAAAAGAAAAAAAAGTACAGGATGGGCAATGAAAATATAGTGTATGACATGTAATATGATATAACAAAACTTCTGATACTCTGATTTTCATATTTATGTATATATTAGTGTCTATTTAATTTCATTTTTTTAAATTATTGAAATACTCATCGTCGCCTCAAAGCAAGATTAATGCAACATTCACACTACGTCCGCACATCCGTCACCGACGTATGCTTTTCTCCCTAAAACCAGTTTTCGACCGGCGTTGCCATGACAGCAAGCCGTATTGTACGGGACCTGTCGACGGGACGAAAAGCCAGATTTCTGACGGTCCGTAGAGTTGGGCGTCGCATTGCATTGGTCTCTACGAGATGAGCCCGCTCTCTCTATTGGATGAGAGACTGACATGTGACTTTTTCGCGTTCCGCAAAGTATGAATGCTTCTCCCTTTTCGGAAAACGTTACTCTGTCCGCTTTACGTGGCGAACGTGATGTGCGGCCGCTGTTTGAATGTTGCATAAGACATGTAATCCCAGGAATAACACTAAGATATCCTACTGTTGCTCTGAGGCGACATCATGTGTTCCTCTCAAGGTAAGATTTTTTGTCCTCCAAATCATGCAATAAATTCAATTGGTGTTAATAATTCTAGATTATCAATTAATGCAATTAGCAATTAATTTATATATAAATATATGGGCAGTTCTCAAAAGGTGGGAACAAAAAAGTTAACTTTGATCAATTTCAAAAATTTTCAAATTTGACATCAATTTTGCTTTTATTTTACAGTATGATTACCTAGAACACAATATATGAACATGAAAGACAGCAGGTATTTGTAAAAATTGTTAATTAGCAAATTAAATCAGCAGTCTGTAGGTAACAGATTTTGGACATTGTTTCCTGTAGGTAACGAATTTTGGACATCATTATAATGTAAGTTTCACCATTTTTGACAATTATTAATCTGATTTTTAACTTTTCCAATGAAAATTTTATTTACTACTTTTTGAATTTTGCAATTTAATAATAAAGAGGATATTAATGAAGTATTTGAATGGCTATACATACTGCTCTTTACATATAATAAAGTTTTGGAATGAAGAAGTTGATGAAAGGTTAAAAAAAAGCTTCAAATTAAAAATAATACAAATGTAAAAAGTGACATCAGTTTTAATAATGAATATTTTTTCTAATGTCATAATAATTAAAACGATGTCTAAAAAAATTATTGAAAAAGAAATTCGTATTTCTATTTGGAGATCGTTAAATTATGTTTCCAAAAGAAAGAAGAGAAAAAAATAAAATAATAAAAGCGGGGGGGGGGGGGGGGGGGGGAATGCTAGCGCAGGTGATAAAGTCGCCAAAACTAATGCAGCTGACAAATGCCTCACGCTGTATCATATTTAGCTGAGATGATGAATGAAGATGGAACGATTAAACTCCACTATGTGAAAATCACACCAATTATAAAACATGTAGTGAAATCGCGACATAATAAGTCAAAAACATATCGTTACTTTCTTGATTATCAGTCGGATACATAGACTAATAATAAGAATAGACCGAGCTATGGCAACCCTTTTGCTGCTCATAAACCAAACCATGTGACTGGTGGATATCCTAGCAACAGCGGGCGTTGATCGTAGCAGACGATCAAAGCCCGCGAGAAATAAAATAAATACAATTGATGGAACACGGAAGAATGATCTTTTATGGAGTCCGATTTGTAAATTTGTTATTCTAAGTTGTGAATATTTTGTTAATATAGTGAGTTTTTCGTTTAGATAGTACTGTGCGTTTTCTTTAATCAATTTCAATAACTCTCTAAGCAATTAAAGATGCAAGCGCCCAAAAAGAATCGGCAAACGGTAAGATTTTTACCTACAATTTCAATTTTAGATACCCATTAGTACAGTTTTGCGTTAACGCAAAACATTTACGCCATTACATTCACGCCAACGCTGACGTAGCAATTCCAAATGAAATCAAAGTTACAGAAAACTGTGATCAAAAACTAATTACTAATGTCAAAATAATGCATAACTAAAAGAAAAACAGTTCAATCTCTGCACCTGGAAAAAAAATTATAATGAAAACACATTACGTCTTAAAATGTCGAGTGCCAAACTATAGATAATGTTGCCATCTAGCAACCATGCTGCCAAAGTTTTCGCCAAGCCTTCCACTAGTCACATGATGTATCCATGAACCCATTTTTTCATCAGCAAGTCTGGGAAAGCTCGGTCTACTCTTATTATTAGTCTATGGTCGGATAAGAATGACATCACTGGGATAACTCGATATTGTTGTGACTGTGCTACTGGTAGGAGCACTGTCTAGTGTTGCTGACTTATTGCTGCGATCATATATTTTCTTTCTCATGCTCGATATTTGGCAAACATAGAAAAGCTTGCCCAAATATTGAGTTGTCTGTTCATTGATGAAAAGGTCAGTGTCGTTGTAAATGAAGACAGTGACGAAGACTAACCTTAATTAAAAAATCATCATAAATTATTAAAAATTATTGTATCTAATGTCAGTTATTTAACAAAATTATGTTATACCGTGTCTAAATTATGAAAAAGTTACTTTGCTGTTCGAAAATTTTCTTTATGGGATCCAGACAGAAAAATTATTAAAAAAGCGTGGACAAACTATATAATCGTCTTTACGTACTATTTAGTATTGAAGAATATTTATTTAAAAACTGTTTAATCATTTTTTTTTTACATTCCTAATAACTTTATGAAGGATGTCTTTGTTTTTTTATGGTTTTCTTTATGTTTTTTCTCTGGTAAGATAGTATTTTCGATTTTTTTAAAAATTTTCTTTATTACTTAGCAGACGATTTTTTACTGACTTAGTTCAAATGAATTTTTTTGTAATAAAAATATTTAAATTTGTTTAAACGCAAAATTATGAGAAAAAAATCACTTTTTAATTTTTTCCGAATTGTTCCACCGCTTCAAAAAATTTGAAAAAAATCCTGAATGTAGAGGAGTATAAAAGACATTTTCAGACAAAATTTGGTGAGTAACTTTTCAAAAATACATTGAAAAAAAAAAATAATAATTAGTTATATTTCCGTCGCCAAAAATAGGATTTTCGTTTCAAAGTTATGACTGTAATAATTTTTCATGTATTTTATTCCTAAGAATAAGAATAAGGAAAAAAATAACCATTTGCTAATTTTGAATTTTACAAAGAAAAACTCGAAGGTCGTTTGAAATAAAGAGGTAAAATTTTGGCTGAATTATTTTTATTCCAGGTCAAAATGATCCCCTAAGTGCGAGTCGAAAAAGCCTTAAGGGCTGATTTCACATAGAACCCGGCTACGGCTTTTGCTCTAGACGTACATGTACCCGAACTATATAGTGCAATATTTTCGTTGAAATTTTTAAGATTAAATTTAAGATTAAGCGGGACATTATTGGAAACATTTTTCAGAATTAAAGTATTTCAATTTTTATAAACTCTGAAATTAAGTTGAGATGGTACCCACCAGATGGGTGTCACCCGGGAGGGAGGAGTCGAAGAGAACAGCTCCCTGTCAAGAAAAAATTTTGACTAAGAAAAAAAAAAAAAAAAAGTTAAAGAAATTAATTTGAATTTTGACATTTTGAATTCAAATTATGTTTTTCGCAATCACAAATGTGTGTGTATGTAGGCGTGTGTGTTTGTGTGTGAGGGTATGTGTGCGTGTACGGGTTATGTGTATGTGTGTGTAGGCATGCGTGTCTGTGGGGGGGGGGGGGTATGTGTATGTGTGTGTAGGCATATGTGTTTGTGTCTGTGTGCAGGCATGAATGTGTGGGTAGTTGTGTGTATGTGTGTGTATGTTTTTGTGTGTGTATGTGTGTGTATGTTTTTGTGTGTGTATGTGTGGGTGTCTGTATGTATGCGTGTGTGTATGTGTTTGTATGTGTGTATGTGTTTGTATGTGTGTATGTGTTTGTAGGTGTGTGTAGGTGTATGTGTGTGTATGTGTTTGTGTGTGCGCGTGTGTGTGTAGTTGTGTATGTATGCGCGTGTGTGTAGGACGTGGATTCAACCTGGAGACGGCTTTCGCTAGAGGTGCAAGCATTGTGAGGAGCCCGTCGACCGTGATGGTGCGGAGGGTAGCGGTGGGAAAAATCAAAGGAACTCCAAAAACAGTCAAATGAGAACAATAAGCAATCGTGATTGCTCAAAAAAAATTCCCTCAAGTTACAGCTTTCAAAAATTGAGAGCACAGGATTTGATCAACATCTGCTAAACATTAGAGGGGAGTAAATTAATCAATTTATTTTTTAATGGGATTTTTAAGTAATCACACTTAAGAAATCGCAACTATTGGAAAATTTAGTTTTCAAATTGAATTTCTGACGTTGTATACATCTTAGGTTTACAACAAAATACAACGCGAAAATTTCATAAAAAGGAATTAACATTTCAATCTCTATTTAGGGATTTTCCCCCTTTCCCATGAGAAAGGGGGATTTAGAAAAATAAATAAATAAATAAAAAAAACTCGGAATCATAGACGGAGTTGGAGTCGGAGGTTTCAAAATGCAGGAGTCGGAGTAGGAGTCGGCAATTTTGCTTCCGACTCCGCAACACGGCACGTAACACTAACTGTTGTGCAAAATTTCCTGACTCTGAGTTAATGTCTTCTGCTTTCGCAAGAGACTTAAAAGATTCAGCGAAGAAAAAAATGTAGGTTTAGTAAAAGCTATTCGTACAAAGTTGTATATCCCGCCGCATTTTGTTTTAAATTTGCTCTAGACCAGTGGTGCCCGATCTTTTTCACTTCGTGACCTCTGTTTCACCAACAAAACAACCTGCGACCCCCTATGTGCTCTCCCATAAGTAAATAAATAAATAATTAAATAAATATATAAATAACTAAAAAAATAACTAAATAACTGACTGAGTGACTAACTAACTTACCGACTGAGTGACTGAGTGACTGACTAAGTGACTAAGTTACTGACTGACTGACTGTCTGACTGACGAACTAACAAACTAACTAACAAACTAACTAACAAACTAATTAACTAACAAACTAACTAACAAACTAACAAACAAACTAACTAACTAACTAACTAACAAACAAACTAACTGACAAACTAACAAACTAACTAACAAACTAACTAACAACCTAACAAACTAACTAACAAACTAACTAACAACCTAACAAACTAACTAACAAACTAAAACACACTAACAAACTGACTGAAAAACTAACAAACTATCTAACAAACTAAGTAACTAACTAACAAACTAACAAACAAACTAACTGACAAACTAACAAACAAACTAACAAACTAACTAACTAACAAACTAACTAACTAACAAACAAACTAACAAACTAACTAACTAACTAACAAACTAACTAACAAACTAATAAACTACTTAACTAACAAACTAACAAACTAACTAACTAACTGACTCTGAGCAAATGTCTTCTGTTTTGGCAAGAGACTTAAATTTTTGAGATTTTTAGAAAAACAAAAAATAAAGAGAAAATTAAAAAATAAGTCAAAGATTCAGCAAAGAAAAAAATGTAGGTTTAGTAAAAGCTCATCGTACAAAGTTGCATATACCGCCGCATTTTGTTTTAAATTTGCTCTAGACCAGTTTTGCCCGATCTTTTTCACTTCGTGACCCCTGTTTCACCAACAAAACAACCTGCGACCCCCTATGTGCTCTCCCATAAGTAAATAAATAAATAATTAAATAAATATATAAATAACTAAAAAAATAACTAAATAACTGACTGAGTGACTGACTAAGTGACTAAGTTACTGACTGACTGACTGTCTAATTGACTGACTTACTGACTGACTGACTGTCTGACTGACGAACTAACAAACTAACTAACAAACTAACTAACAAACTAATTAACTAACAAACTAACTAACAAACTAACAAACAAACTAACTAACTAACTAACTAACTAACTAACAAACAAACTAACTGACAAACTAACAAACTAACTAACAAACTAACTAACAACCTAACAAACTAACTAACAAACTAACTAACAACCTGACAAACTAACTAACACACTAACAAACTGACTGAAAAACTAACAAACTATCTAACAAACTAAGTAACTAACTAACAAACTAACAAACAAACTAACTGACAAACTAACAAACAAACTAACAAACTAACTAACTAACAAACTAACTAACTAACAAACTATCAAACAAACTAACAAACTAACTAACTAACTAACAAACTAACTAACAAACTAATAAACTAACTAACTAACAAACTAACAAACTAACTAACTAACTGACTCTGAGCAAATGTCTTCTGTTTTGGCAAGAGACTTAAATTTTTGAGATTTTTAGAAAAACAAAAAATAAAGACAAAATTAAAAAATAAGTCAAAGATTCAGCAAAGAAAAAAATGTAGGTTTAGTAAAAGCTCATCGTACAAAGTTGTATATACCGCCGCATTTTGTTTTAAATTTGCTCTAGACCAGTTTTGCCCGATCTTTTTCACTTCGTGACCCCTGTTTCACCAACAAAACAACCTGCAACCCCCTATGTGCTCTCCCTCTCCCATAAGTAAATAAATAAATAATTAAATAAATATATAAATAACTAAAAAAATACCTAAATAACTGACTGAGTGACTAACTTACTGACTGAGTGACTGACTAACTTACTGACTGAGTGACTGAGTGACTGACTAACTTACTGACTGACTGTCTAATTGACTAACTTACTGACTGACTGACTGTCTGACTGACGAACTAACACACTAACTAACAAACTAACTAACAAACTAATTAACTAACAAACTAACTAACAAACTAACTAACTACCTAACTAACTAACTAACTAAGTAACTAACTAACAAACAAACTAACTGACAAACTAACGAACTAACTAACAAACTAACTAACTAACTAACTAAAAAACTAACAAACAAACTAACAAATTAACTAACTGACAAACTGACAAACAAACTAACAAACTAACTAACTAACTAACAAACTAACTAACTAACTAACTAACTGACTCTGAGCAAATGTCTTCTGTTTTGGCAAGAGACTTAAATTTATGAGATTTTTAGAAAAACAAAAAATAAAGAGAAAATTACAAAATAAGTCAAAGATTCAGCAAAGAAAAAAATGTAGGTTTAGTAAAAGCTATTCGTACAAAGTTGTATATACCGCCGCATTTTGTTTTAAATTTGTTCTAGACCAGTGGTGCCCGATCTTTTTCACTTCGTGACCCCTGTTTCACCAACAAAACAACCTGCGACCCCCTATGTGCTCCCCCATAAGTAAATAAATAAATAATTAAATAAATATATAAATAACTAAAAAAATAACTAAATAACTGACTGAGTGACTAACTAACTTACCGACTGAGTGACTGAGTGACTGACTAAGTGACTAAGTTACTGACTGACTGACTGTCTAATTGACTAACTTACTGACTGACTGACTGTCTGACTGACGAACTAACAAACTAACTAAAAAACTAACTAACAAACTAATTAACTAACAAACTAACTAACAAACTAACAAACAAACTAACTAACTAACAAACTAACTAACTAACTAACTAACAAACAAACTAACTGACAAACTAACAAACTAACTAACAAACTAACTAACAACCTAACAAACTAACTAACAAACTAACTAACAACCTAACAAACTAACTAACAAACTAACTAACACACTAACAAACTGACTGAAAAACTAACAAACTATCTAACAAACTAAGTAACTAACTAACAAACTAACAAACAAACTAACTGACAAACTAACAAACTAACAAACTAACAAACGAACTAACTAACAAACTATCAAACAAACTAACAAACAAACTAACTAACTAACTAACTATCAAACTAACTAACAAACTAATAAACTAACTAACTAACTAACAAACTAACTAACTAACTGACTCTGAGCAACTGTTTTGGAGGGAGACTTAAATTTTTGAGATTTTTAGAAAAACAAAAAATAGAGAGAAAATTAAAAAATAAGTCAAAGATTAGGCAAAGAAAAAAATGTAGGTTTAGTAAAAGCTATTCGTACAAAGTTGTATATACCGCCGCATTTTGTTTTAAATTTGCTCTAGACCAGTGGTGCCCGATCTTTTTCACTTCGTGACCCCTGTTTCACCAACAAAACAACCTGCGACCCCCTATGTGCTCTCCCATAAGTAAATAAATAAATAATTAAATAAATATATAAATAACTAAAAAAATACCTAAATAACTAACTGAGTGACTAACTTACTGACTGAGTGACTGACTAACTTACTGACTGAGTGAATGAGTGACTGACTAACTTACTGACTGACTGACTGTCTAATTGACTAACTTACTGACTGACTGACTGTCTGACTGACGAACTAACAAACTAACTAACAAACTAATTAACTAACAAACTAACTAACAAACTAACTACCTAACTAACTAAGTAACTAACTAACAAACAAACTAACTGACAAACTAACGAACTAACTAACAAACTAACTAAAAAACTAACAAACTAACTAACACACTAACAAACTGACTAAAAAACTAACAAACTAAGTAACTAACTAACAAACTAACTGACAAACTAACAAACTAACTAACAAACAAACAAACTAATTAACTAACTAACAAACTAACAAATGAAATAACTAACAAACTAACTAGCAAACTAACAAACTAACTAACTAACTAACAAACTATCTAACTAACTAACTAACTAACTAACTAACTAACTGACTCTGAGCAAATGTCTTCTGTTTTGGCAAGAGACTTAAATTTATGAGATTTTTAGAGAAACAAAAAATAAAGAGAAAATTACAAAACAAGTCAAAGATTCAGCAAAGAAAAAAATGTAGGTTTAGTAAAAGCTCATCGTACAAAGTTGTATATACCGCCGCATTTTGTTTTAAATTTGCTCTAGACCAGTTTTGCCCGATCTTTTTCACTTCGTGACCCCTGTTTCACCAACAAAACAACCTGCAACCCCCTATGTGCTCTCCGTCTCCCATAAGTAAATAAATAAATAATTAAATAAATATATAAATAACTAAAAAAATAACTAAATAACTGAGTGAGTGACTGACTAACTTACTGACTGAGTGACTGAGTGACTGACTAAGTGACTAAGTTACTGACTGACTGCCTGTCTAATTGACTAACTTACTGACTGACTGACTGTCTGACTGACGAACTAACAAGCTAAATAACAAACTAATTAACTAACAAACTAACTAACAAACAAACTAACTAACAAACAAACAAACAAACTAACTAACTAAGTAACTAACTAACTAACAAACTAACTGACAAACTAACAAACTAACTGACAAACTAACAAACTAACTATTAAACTAACAACCTAACAAACTAACTAACAAACTAACTAACACACTAACAAACAGACTGAAAAACTAACAAACTAACTAACAATTAAAGTAACTAACTAACAAACTAACAAACAAACTAACTGACAAACTAACTAACAAACTAACTAACTAACTAACAAACTAACTAACAAACTAACAAACTAACTAACAAACTAACAAACTAACTAACTAACAAACAAACTAACAAACTAACTAACTAACTAACTAACTGAGTCTGAGCAAATGTCTTCTGTTTTGGCAAGAGACTTAAATTTTTGAGATTTTTAGAAAAACAAAAAATAAAGAGAAAATTACAAAATAAGTCAAAGATTCAGCAAAGAAAAAAATGTAGGTTTAGTAAAAGCTATTCGTACAAAGTTGTATATACCGCCGAATTTTGTTTTAAATTTGCTCTAGACCAGTGGTGCCCGATCTTTTTCACTTCGTGACCCCTGTTTCACCAACAAAACAGCCTGCGACCCCCTATGTGCTCTCCCATAAGTAAATAAATAAATAATTAAATAAATATATAAATAACTAAAAAAATACCTAAATAACTGACTGAGTGACTAACTTACTGACTGAGTGACTGACTAACTTATTGACTGAGTGACTGAGTGACTGACTAACTTACTGACTGACTGTCTAATTGACTAACTTACTGACTGACTGACTGTCTGACTGACGAACTAACACACTAACTAACAAACTAACTAACAAACTAATTAACTAACAAACAAACTAACAAACTAACTAACTACCTAACTAACTAACTAACTAAGTAACTAACTAACTAACAAACAAACTAACTGACAAACTAACGAACTAACTAAAAAACTAACTAAAAAACTAACAAACTAACACACTAACAAACTGACTAAAAAACTAACAAACTAAGTAACTAACTAACAAACTAACTGACAAACTAACATACTAACTAACAAACTAACTAACTAACTAACTAACAAACTAACAAACAAACTAACAAATTAACTAACTGACAAACTAACAAACAAACTAACAAACTAACTAACTAACTAACAAACTAACTAACTAACTAACTAACTGACTCTGAGCAAATGTCTTCTGTTTTGGCAAGAGACTTAAATTTATGAGATTTTTAGAAAAACAAAAAATAAAGAGAAAATTACAAAATAAGTCAAAGATTCAGCAAAGAAAAAAATGTAGGTTTAGTAAAAGCTATTCGTACAAAGTTGTATATCCCGCCGCATTTTGTTTTAAATTTGCTCTAGACCAGTGGTGCCCGATCTTTTTCACTTCGTGACCTCTGTTTCACCAACAAAACAACCTGCGACCCCCTATGTGCTCTCCCATAAGTAAATAAATAAATAATTAAATAAATATATAAATAACTAAAAAAATAACTAAATAACTGACTGAGTGACTAACTAACTTACCGACTGAGTGACTGAGTGACTGACTAAGTGACTAAGTTACTGACTGACTGACTGTCTAATTGACTAACTTACTGACTGACTGACTGTCTGACTGACGAACTAACAAACTAACTAACAAACTAACTAACAAACTAATTAACTAACAAACTAACTAACAAACTAACAAACAAACTAACTAACAAACTAACTGACAAACTAACAAACTAACTAACAAACTAACTAACAACCTAACAAACTAACTAACAAACTAACTAACAACCTAACAAACTAACTAACAAACTAACTAACACACTAACAAACTGACTGAAAAACTAACAAACTATCTAACAAACTAAGTAACTAACTAACAAACTAACAAACAAACTAACTGACAAACTAACAAACAAACTAACAAACAAACTAACTAACAAACTAACTAACTAACAAACTATCAAACAAACTAACAAACTAACTAACTAACTAACAAACTAACTAACAAACTAATAAACTAACTAACTAACAAACTAACTAACTAACTGACTCTGAGCAAATGTCTTCTGTTTTGGC